>NW_011917090.1:0-2168 GCF_000151845.1 Pteropus vampyrus | reverse complement strand
CCCCACCCCCCTTTTCTTGCTTCCTGCCACCGGCAGCGGCCAATCCCCCAGGGCAGGCGCCCCGCCTCTGGCGTGGCCTCCCGCGGTCCCGGCAACTCCCAAACGCCGAGTTTTCGCGGGAGAAAAATCAGAGCAGCTTGGCAGCGCGGCGGGCAGTGGCAGCCGGGTGGGCGCTCCGGACCGCAGGCACGTCCGCGCTGGGCCCGGGCCTCGCAGGCGGCGCGAACGCCATCCCCAGCCGGGCCAGGTGCGCGGGCAGGCGAGTGGTCGGAGCGGCCGGAGAGGTGAGCAGCGCGGCGGTCGGGATGCCAGCCCGGGCCGGGGTGTGGGGAACCCGGCGCAGCCGGCGCTGAGACTTTGCAGGACGTCCCGGAGCGGCCCGGGACGCGCGGCCGGCACGGGCGCACGCGTGCCCCGCGCCCGCGCTGCCTGCAGGCGGCCTCTGGCCCGGCCCCCGCCGGCCCTGGGGAGTGGCCCCCGGGCGCTCCAGACGCCCGCACGCGCGAGCGGAACATGCCGGGATCCCGGCGGGGGTCGCGCCGGCTGTGCCGGGGGGAGGGCCCGGCGAGCCGCAGGGGAGGATGTCAGGCTCCGCGCCTGCGCGCCAGGCGCCCCGCGATTCAATTGTCGCGCCCGAGCCCGATTTCGCGCGCCCTTAGCTCCCCGGGCGCCTCTGGGCCAATGGGGAGCGAGCGGGGCGGGGCGGCCGGGCGCCGCGGAGCCAATGATCGAGGCGGCCCGAGTGGAGGGGCGGGACTTGGCGCGAGGGGCCCCTCGGCCGGTCCCGGGGGTGGGGGTGGGCGTGGGCTCGCCGGCTTGGCCCGCGCGGGCGGGAGGACGAGGGGGTTCCGGGGCCGTGGGTCGGGGTCCGGGCAGCACGAGCTGGCGTGCGGGACCTCCGCGGGGCCGAGGTGAGCCGCGCGGCGTGCCCGGGGTGGCCGGGACGGGGCAGCCGGTTGCCATGGCCACGGCGGGCCGGACGCGTCGCGCACGCGCGCGGGGGGCGACAGGGGCCCGCGGGCGCCGGGGGGTCGGGGGCTCGCTGGTGTCCGGTGGCGTTCTTCCCCTTCGGCCACACTTACTTGAGTTCCCAGGGACTTAGGAAGTTCCGACCCGCGCCGGACTTTTGGGTTTCCCTCTTGGCGTCAGTATTAGTCCAGGGAATGAATGAATGAATGAACGAACGGACGAACGAACTCGGCCAGCACCGTTTGGCGGTGTCCTCTGCCCTGCTCTGGACGTTGGTGTCTTTTTCCTCCGAAAACGGGGGGGATGTGGGTTGGACGGAGTGGTCCAAGGTGCTGTTTTCCTTCCCCTAATTTCCCCTTCCTCCTCAACCCTCCACCGGTGCTAGTCATTAACGCACTAACTACTTCATTTACTCCGCTGGGCCCTGTGCCAGCTCTGGCGGTCTGTGGGGACAAGGGGCCTGAGAGGGCGTTCCCAGAGTTTCCTGGTGTCCACGGACTGGACAAAAGCAAGGATGACCCGAGTATGGCAGGGCCGGCTGGTGGTGGCGGCCTCAGGACTGACCGAGGCACCCGTTTTCTGCCCTTCTCAGCACCAGCGGACGCCATGTGGATCCAGGTTCGCACCATGGATGGGAAGGTCGCCCACACCGTGGACTCGCTGTCCAGGCTGACCAAGGTGGAAGAGCTGAGGAAGAAGATCCAGGAGCTGTTCCACGTGGAGCCGGGCCTGCAGAGGCTCTTCTACCGGGGCAAGCAGGTAAACCCGCCCCGCAGGCTGCCCGCCCGCTCAGCACCTTTGTTCTCGTCTCGCCCAGGCGTTGCTCCTTGGCGGCCACCAGCACACCCGCTCTCCCCCCTCGCCTGGTCCCGCTTCACGTCTCCGCAGAAAACTCAGACGCCTGAGCCAGGAACAAAGGCTCAACTCGCAGATTGACACACTGGGCAGGCAGCTGGCACTCGCATCTGTAGCATTTGGGCTCTTAAAACTCCCTTTTTCTCTTATTGTTTTTGAGGCCTCCCTGAAAATCTCTAGAAAAAGAAGTTGGAGGCGGCTGACAGAGGGCCGATGAATTTCGAGGAAAAACCTAGACTCTGTTTCGCAAACGCTAGGACAGGAGAGACCAGTTCTTTGAGATGCACCGGTGGTCCCACGGGCCCACGCCTGTTTAGCATTTGGATCGCACCAGGGGCTGTTTT
>NW_011917089.1:0-3134 GCF_000151845.1 Pteropus vampyrus | reverse complement strand
ATAATATATAAGCACTAGAACCTTTCTCTTGCTAACTCAAGAAACTCAGTTCAGGAACGTCCCTTTCTTTCTTTGTAACTCCATTTCTTTCTTTCTTGTGGATTATACCTAACAGTAAAGAAATATTCTGTAACATCTTTCATAAAGAAAACATCTTCTTGAGCCCACACTATACTCCAGCTATCAGACCACCTCTCTTCACTTTTTATCACAATGTTTTCAACATAATTTCTAATCTCCCTTTTCCAATTGCTTTTTCACATTTTTCTTGATCTCATTCTAGATGTACTAAAGTAAAAATTCATAAAAACCTATTAAAAGTATTCTTCAAATATATAACTAGCTAGTTGAACATATTTATTCATTTTGCCAAGTAATTCTCTCTGTCCTAAGGAAATTAATCAAAATATTGATAAATAAACAATAAAAAACATTGTGAGAAATTTTGTACTACTGTATAGTCATTGATGTGCACAGCTTGGATAAATTCTCAATAGCAAAACTAGAGAAAATGTAAAATTCTTTTGAACAGAATGATTTAGCAATTAAGTAAAGGTTTTATTTCTCCTGATGATAGAAAAAGTAATGCAATCAAATTGAGGTAAACACAGCCACTCCTATATAGTTTACAGTTACTTAAATAATTTGGAATTTTTCTTCTTGAGCTTTTCAGTTTTCTTCCATGAAAAATATAGTTTCATAGGGTTTGAGAAAATCTTATTTGTCTTCTTGGTGTTGGAGGTTCTGCCTCTTTGTTAATAATAACTGTTATTCATTTATATTAGCTCATTGCTAAAATATCCAACAAACAGAATAAACATCACTTTGTGAGACTGTCTTCAAGCACACTGACCTAGACACCTTGTACTGCCTTCGAAAATATAGTCACAGAATTCAGACACAAGTAATTCAGACATGTAAGGTGTGGTGCTTTGTTCCAAGACTTTAGAAACTTTTCGTGAGGAAAAATTATCTAAGAATCATTCACATTTCTGAACATCTTCAAAGGCATTCATAGCTTATTTTCTTTAGAGTGACTTTTCAAGGATGTTTGCATAGCAGGTAGCCGTGGAAATATAGACATGTCTCTTTCTGAAGCATATATACTTATATTTCAGGATAAAAAAAGTTAGAGATGTCTCATTCTCTGAATCAGATTTATTTATATTCTACGATGATAAAGATAAAGATGTCACTTCCCTAGTGTAGATTTGTATGACATTTCAGAGTAATAAAGCTAACATGTCTTTCTGTTGTACAAGAACAGAATGGGAAATACACACTATATAAGGGCTTCCTAATATAAATTTTCTTTCCCCTGCCCTTTAACACTCTCTACTATATATTTAAGCAATACTTGGTCTTCGTTGTATCTTCTTTTGGGAATTGAGGCAGTGGTTACAGTAGCATAGAATAAGAAAGATTTTTTTAACTGATCTATATTTTCATCTAACCAATTGAAAATGAAATATGGTAGATGATATGTCTATTCAGTGAATGTAAGTAATTAAAACTATAAAAAAAAGGTGTGAGAGAAAGTCATGCAATCAAGGTATTCAGATCAAATTTCAAGAAAAACAATAATTTAATTAAAAAATTTGAAATGAATTTTTTATACCTGAGATTTAAAGGAAAAAATTATATATAGCATCCCAAAGCTTACTGGCCTCCATGGTTTCTAATGGGAAGTATTAACAACCTGATTAGCTCCACAAGCAGCACACCCAAAGAGTGACCTCAACAGGCACATGAGCCTGCCGGAGTAAATCTCACACAACAGCTTATGGAATGTGGACGTGGCCAGTTCTCACAGCCAGTCAGCCTGAGAGTCACTCTCACCTGTGGATGTGTCAACAGAAATAAAAGCTCAATGACAACTGGAGGGTACATACAACCCACATAAGAAACATTCTTGGAGCACCCAGCACAAGTGATCAGAGAGACTGTGCCATTAGGCTACACAGGGAACATACTATATGGAGGCCACCCAGCCAAGACTGAGAAACGTAGCAGATCTACCTAATACATAGAAACAAACACAGAGAGGCAGCCAAAATGAGAAAACAAAGAAACATGTCCCAAGTGAAAGAACAGAAGAAAACTTCAGAAAAAAATATTGAATAAAATGGAGGCAAGCTGCCTACCAAATAGAGTTAAAGACACTTGTTATAAGGATGCTCAATGAAATTAGGGGAAGCATAAATGATCTCGGTGAGAACCTCAAAAAAGAAATAGTAAGCGTAAAAAAGACATAGAAAGCATAAAAAGGAACCAGTCAGAAATGAAGAAAAAAATAATTAAAATGAAAAACACACTGGAAAGAATCAATAGTAGATCAGATGATGCAGAGGACTGAATCAGCAATTTGGAAGACAAGGTAGAGAAAACACCCAATTAGAACAGCAATAAGAAAAAATAATTTAAAAAATAAGTATCATTTAAGGGACTTCTGGGACATCAAGCATAGCAATATTCACATCATAGAGATACCAGAAAGAGAAGAGAAAAAAACAAGAGATTGGAAATCTATTTGAAGAAATAATAATGAAAAACTTCTCTAACATAGTGAAGGAAATAGACATACAAGTCCAGAAAGTACAGAGAGTCCCAAACAAGATGAATCCAAATAAGCTCACACCAAGACACATCATAATTAAAATGCCAAAACTTAAAAACAAAAAGAGCAGCAGAAAAAGGCAGCTAGTTGCTTACAAGGGTACTTCCATAAGAATGTTAGCTGATTTCTCCACAGAAACTTTGCAGGCCAGAAGGGATTAGCATGAAATATTTAGTGATGAAAAGTAAGAACCTGAAACGAAGACTACTCTACCCAGCAAGGCTATCAATTAAAATGAGAGATGAGATAAAGAACTTCCCAGACAGGAAAAAGCTAAAGGAATTCATCACCACCACCCCAGTATTAAGAGATATGTTAAAAGGACTTCTTTAAGATAGAAGAAGAAGAAGAGGGGAAAAAAGCATAAATATGAATAATAAAATGACAATAATAATGTCCTGTCAATAATTATTTGACATGTAAATGGCTCAAATGCTTCAATAAAAGATGTAGGGTAGCTGAATGAATAAGAAAACAAGACCCATACCTATGCTGTCAACAAAAGATAAACTTCAGA
>NW_011917088.1:0-1260 GCF_000151845.1 Pteropus vampyrus | reverse complement strand
CATGTACCTTCCAAAGCACCTACTGTGGACATAACTTGAAGACTGGGTGAACTATAATTTCATAATCTCAAAATTATCCTTGGCCACCTCCCAGCTGCTCCCATTCTAAAGGAAATTATTGCCTCTTCTCTTCCTTACCTCTTATAATGGGTTGAATAGCGCCCCCAAAAATGTCATATCTACCTAGAACATCGAATGTGCTCTTATTTGGAAATAAGGTTTTTGCAGATGTAATTAAAGATCTCAAGATGCTATTGTATTATATTCAGGGTGAGTCCTAAATCCAATGACCGGTGACCCTAGAAAAAGATAAGAGGACACAGAGACAGACACGGAGATGCAACATACACAGAGACAGAGGCAGAGATTGGGGCGATACAGTGAGCAACAAGAGGCTAGGAAGAGGTAAGGAAGGATTGCCTGCTAGCTCCTTCAGAAGGAGTGTGGCTCTGCTGACACCTGATTCCATGCTTCCAGCCTCCAAAATTGAGAGAATAAACATCTGTTGTTTCAAGCCACCAAGTCTGTGGTACGTTGTTACAGCAGCCATAGGAAACTAATCCAACGTTTTGCCACCTCAGGTGATCTCTATTTCTTCCCACCCCCAACCCTCAGCACTTAACCTGAATCTCTCCCAGAGTACTTAAAGCTCTTCCTGTCCTGTTCAGGTTATTATCTACAAGTCTCATCTTTAGAACCACCATGGTCCTTGATTGTTTTTAGAACAGCCCCATTTCAAATATTTGATCTTATTTTCAGAGTTTATCAGACCATGTGTCTCCATTTCTGGTTTGAAAAATACACTCTCTGTACTAACCTCTCCACTGCCACAGAAAACTAGTAGTAGAACAAGACCGCAGTCTAATCGGCCATCCAGCTGACTGACCCTCACGTTTGGTTCAGGAAAGAAGGCATTCCCTAAAGGCTCTCATTATTCTATTCCCATACAAGCACCCTGCAGTTGGAGAATGTCATCTCCATTCCACAAATGAAGACACTGAGGCTCAGAAATGTGGTAAGGGGCAGACCCTGACCCAGGACAGCTGATGTCCAGCCCACTGCCCTAACTGTAGCCTGCAGGGCTCCTCCCAGGGCCTGGAGCAGGTGAGCTCGGTTCATCAGGCTTGAACATAAAGAGAGGGAGTAAGAGGGGCTGTATCCCCCAAGAGGAGTTCTCACAGGAAGCGTTTATGGGGGGAGCTGTGGTTCCAGGTCTGGGGATGTGGTACCCACTCTTAAGTGCTGGCGGCTGGGCTGAGA
>NW_011917087.1:0-2239 GCF_000151845.1 Pteropus vampyrus | reverse complement strand
CCACTTGATTTAAGAAAGAAAAATAATTTTTTTTTTTCAATAGCATACAAATTACCCAAGGGCTTACTAATGTGGTACATTAACTGTGTCCATGATTAACTAATTTTCTGTTACTGTGGTTAAAAATGTGCATAAGATCTAGTTCTGTAAGTAAAAGATATGAATTTTGCAGACAGATCTATAATTTAAACTGATTATTGTTAATGGTAGAAAGGAAAATGACTTCTGAAAAAATAGAATTGTTTTATAAATTCTTTATTTTACTTAATTCTTGAAATAAAAGCAGAAACCATTTTTTTACCTCTCATTAAATACATCATAACAGCAAAGACATTCAAGATGATGTAGTCAAAACTCAAACAAATTTGGAGACTAAACTAATTATTAAGTATATATAATTATCCCATGAGCTGAGGATTGAGTATAAGTTTCACTAAAATAAAATTTAAATGGTAATAATTAAAATGTAATTTAAATTTTCTGCTAAGAGAAATATTGTTCTCATTCTTGCTAATCTTTTCCAGCTATCGAGCTATCACTAATGTTACACTTATTTCCAAATAGGACCATGATTTCAGAAGAAAATGATAATATATAACAGGCCAAATATTGTGTTCTGATGTTAAAGGAGAATAATTTCACATAACTTCAGATGTAGTACATACTAGTATATTTTTTCTATTGTTATTATATATTTATTATACTATATAAAAATGATATAAAAAGCACATGTAAACATCGCCACAGAAACATTTCAGGAATGTTTGAGATCAATAACAAAAATACTGTAAATTTTTAACTTATTACTTATCTTTGAGTAGAACTAAAAGACTGAAAATAGAATTAATAAGTTAGCAGCTGAATAAGCTTTACATATTTTTATTATCTCTGAAATTAATCAGTAAATTACAATCTAGTAGTTTTATCTTATATCATAAATATTCACCACAAAGCATTTTCTCACTTGGCTTTCACGATACTGTATTATCATACTTTTACTATTTGCTACTATTTTTCTTTTTAATTACGTCAGTTTTGTCCCCACATATCATATCTTTGGCTGCTCTCCAGAGTTTAGTCCTTCATTTTGTTCTTATGTCTAAACATCTCCCCTCAGAAAACCGCTTTATTGTCATGGCTTAGCTCCTTAATAACAAGTAATATGCTTCGTAAAATAGTAATCTTCAGTATTTAACTTGGAGATCCACATATATTTTAGTTGAGTGATCTACATTCATTCCTTCTTTTACTTTTTTTCTATAAAAATGTATTGTGTGCCTACTTTATGCCAATAATATTTCTAATCTCTGAAGATACACTGGTAAACAAATTACCAGTACTGGTAAACAAGATAAGCAAGTCTCTGGTAACCTGAAGATGATATATTAGTGGGAATAGATAGCAAGGAAGTAAATATATAATAACTAAGATTATTTCAGCTAATAATGTGTTATGAAGAACATAAAATTTATTGATATGCTAGAGTAATGGGGAAGGTAGGGATGGAAAATTTAGATTGGACTAGAGAAGATTAAGTATGAGAGGTGACAAGAGAGGTAAGACCAAACTATCTAAAGGGAATCATTTGGGGAAATCTGGAACAGATAATTTCAGTCGGAGGGAACAGTATAATTTTAGAGCTGCATTTCCAGAATGAGTCTGTCACTGACCTACTCTCAGTTATCTTCAGTTACTTCTCTAGTCATCTCAATAAATATCTGGTTATCAACTCAAAAGTCAATTTAACAGATGACCATATTAACTTCCTCTTTAAACTTGCTAACTTTTTTAACTTTAAAATGGCTTTGGTGACATTACCACTTTTTAAATCACCAGGTTCAGAGTCTTGAATTAGCTGGGACCCACATCTTTTCTTTTCTGGAAGCATCAGTCATTATTCTTTTAAGATTTTCTCTGTATCTCTTCCTTCTTACCTCCCTGGATGTATCAACATGACTTTCTTAAAACAGAGTTTCTCATCTGTAAAACAGAGGTTATAATTATACACACTTCTAGTGGAGATAACATGAGTTTTGGAAAGAGGCAAACAAATTCAAAATGTGGCCCACCATGTATAAACTATGGCCTCAGGAATGTGACAACCTATTTTTTGTCTTGGTTCCCTCATCTTATAAAATAAAAATGATGTACTTGCTTCACAAGACTTTGGTAAAAAATAAAGGGAAAATACCACACAAAAAAAGAATCTAACAAATGTTTAATGAGTATCAAGTAGTGA
>NW_011917086.1:0-2127 GCF_000151845.1 Pteropus vampyrus | reverse complement strand
TCAGCCTCTTTCTATCTCTAAGCCTTTGAACAAGTAACTAACATTTCTAAGCTTCTTTTTCCTTGTGTGTAAAGTGAATATAACACTGACTCAAAAGAAGTTACAGAGCTAAATAAGTAAGTGAGAGAACTCAGCACAATACATAATATATAGTAAGTGTGCAATAACTATTAATTCCCTTCATTTTTTATATTGCTGAAAAATGGGGCCAATGAAGAATACTATAGGGCAATACGAGCAAACAGTGCTGGTATTCTTTATATTCTTCAGATGGGGGCTGTATTCTCCTTCTCTACCATCCTCCTACCCCCGCAACTGCTGTTTCCCATTCACCCCCACCCCACAATCACACAGGACTTCCTTGGGATAAAATTAGACACAACCAAGCTGTATTGCCTCAGTGCTGCCACCTGGTGACAGGTATGAAGAACTGGGCCTTTCCTCTTCCCCGTCAAGGGGCTCGAACCCAGGCTGCATTCTCCCCTTTTTTCTTGTGACTATTTCCCCTTCTATTACTAGCAAGAGGCATTTTCTTTCACATAAAACCTCTTTTCTATCCCTTCTTTTGCTCAGAAACCTCTGAAAACTCTTGCTCTTACCTCCCCAACACTCTCCATCTGTGTTCCATCTGGATGCCAAAATCAACCTCAATAGAGGCTGATGAGCATAAGGGTAGCTCTAGGGGCTCTCCTAACTGTAGCACAGAACAGAAAAACCATCTGTTCAAAAGTGAAATTGGAATAAAAAGCCTTACTATCAACCTAGGAAGTCTTGGAGGTGCCCAGAAGTTGTATTCGACATCACTCCAGAAACTTGTGCCTCTCTCTTAACCTTTAAGAAAAACTTTCTCAAATACCAACACTCATGATCAGTCACAAGCATTTTTTTTTTTTTCCTGCTCTGGAGAGAAGAGAAGAAACGCTCATCCAGGCTCACGCTGGAATCCTGGAAGCCCACATATGCGAAAGTAGCGATCTTTCCCCTACTTCGAATTGCTTCTTGGCGCCTCCGTCTGGGGCTCTTTTTAGTGTAAAGTGGAGAGAGCAGTTACTGGCTCCTACCCACCTTAGGTTTCTCCCCTCTACTGTCTTTCTCTCTTTTCTCGCCTCCCCAGTTCTTGCTTTTCCCGCTCCCTAACATAGCACCGTCAGCCCTGGAATTAAATTCTGCCTGTACAACTTACTAGTATGGAAACGTGGGGTGCACTATCTCTGGGCTTCGTGTCCCCGTCTTTAATTGGAAGTAGTGACAGTACCGATTTCTTAAGGTCACTGATGAAGATTAAATGCATTATATAAATTCAGGTGAGAGACAGACTTAACATTGTGGCTGGCATACAGTAAGCACTCAATGTGAGGCTTGTGCTAGTCCCTTCATGTCTTGCTGCAATCCTGGGGGAATAGTCCTTGACTCTTTATATCAGACTCTCACTACTGCCAGAGGATGTGTTAACCGAACACTAGAGAAGCGGCAAGGTTAAGGAGCCCAAGGGACTTTTCCTGAGGGAGATAAAATTTTCCTCCTTCCTATTTTCAAGCCTCAACAACTCTTTCAGGTCAAGAACTAGCAGGAGCAGTTTAACCTTTGAACACACTTTTTTTTTTTTTTAACCTAAAGTCAAGGTACATTTTTAAAAATCTTTATCCTGATAACAAGTGAGACATGATTATTGAGGATAATTTGAGAAAACACACAGAAAAGTTCAGAGCAGATAGAAATCACCTGAAACCCCCTCCTCCCAGAGATAACCACTAATAACATTGGCAAGCTTTTCCACTGGCATATATCTCTATGTTTGTTAAAAATAGACTCTTGCCACTTTTTTTTTTTTTTTGGCTTAAACAATAGAATTTTATTTTCTTACAGTCTTGAAGGTTGGAAGTCTGAAAGTCTGAGATCAGAGTGCCAGCAAGGTCAGGGTCTGGTGCAGACCCTCTTCTTGGCTTATCACATGGCAGTCTCTCCTGTCTCTTCTTACGAGGACACTAACCCCATGGTATCAGGGTCCCACCCCTAAGATCTCAGTAAATCTTAATTACTTCCTTTTAGGCCTTATCTCCGAATATAGTCACTTTGGGAGTTAGAACTTCAACATATGAATATATTTTCATTGAAAATGTTAGCTAG
>NW_011917085.1:0-2454 GCF_000151845.1 Pteropus vampyrus | reverse complement strand
ATCATGGTGTATGATATTTTTAATGTATTACTGAATTTGGTTTGCTAAGATTTTGTTGAGAATTTTTGCATTAATGTTCATAAGAGGTATTGGCCTATAGTTTTCTTTTTTTGTAATGTCTTTGTCTGGTTTTAGAATCAAGGTAATGGTGGCCTAATAAAAGTAGTTAGAGGGACTTCCCTCTCCCTGAAATTTTTAAATTTCAAGAATAGGTGATAATTCTTTTTTGAATGTTTGGTAGAATTTGCCTATGAAGCCATCTAGTCCAGGACTTTTATTTTGGGGGAGGTTTTTGATTACTGATTCGATTTTATGTGTGATTATCGGTCTGTTCAGATTTTCTGTTTCTTCTTGGCTCAGTCTTGGGAGATTGTATGTTTCTAGGAATGTATCCATTTCTTCCAGATTATCCAATTTGTTGGTGTATAATTGTTCGTAGTATTTTCTTATGATTCTTTGTATTTCTGTGGAATCTGTAGTTATTTCTCCTCTTTCATTTCTGATTTTATTTACTTGAGTCTTCTCTCTTTTTTCCTTGATGAGTCTGGTTAAAGTTTTGTCAATTTTGTTTATCCTTTCAAAGAATCTTCTTGAGGAAGATTCAGTTACTTCTTCTGGGTGGTGACTCTAAGCTACTTACAAAAGAACAAGAGAGCTTTATCTCTATTTTAGACAAGCAGAATAACAGGACAATAAAAACCAAGGCTCTTGGGATACACCGACTCATAGACCTAATTGAGGGACAGTCTACAAAATTCCATAGACCAGTGTTGATGGTTGAACTGAAATGTTTTCTGGGATAGTCTGTGGAAAACGAGCCAATGGTAAACAGGAGCTCAATGAGTGTGTCATGCCTTGGAGCCATCACAGACTGACCAGAAGGCAGCCTCCCACAGACTCACTACTAGTAGCTGAAGAATCCTCATGGTATTGTTGCCATCTTAATTGGCAAGCTTGACTCACCAAGTCCCTCGAATAAAAATACGAAGAAGAGACAGGAAAGGAGCAGAGAAAAGAAAAGAGGGCTGCTGACCAGCAAATGACGTACAGGAAGGCAGTGTGTCTGTCCTCCTGGGACTCTGCTTCCGCATCTTGTTTTTCTTCAAACCACTTCCCTATTTCATTCCACCTACCATTCTTCTTCACCTAAACAAGCCTAAATATATTTCTAAATAAAAAAGAAAACTGTTCCCTGAGCTGACGCTCATGGGTAGTTTGAAAAAACTCATAGCACATTTAAAAATATAATTATACCTTTTTTTCCCTGTTTTATTGAGCTATAAGGGACATCTAACATTGTGTTAGTTTAAGATGGAACACATAATAATTTGATATATGTATATATTACAAAATGATTACCACAATATGTTTAGCTAACATCCATTGCCTCACATAGTTGCAAATTGTTTTCTTGTTTTTTTTAAAGGCGAATTAACTGTGTCTTTCAATTTCTATATTCTAAAGTTATTTTTAAAATATAAAATGCTTCAAAAATATGCATGTCATCATTGCACAGGGGCCATGATAATATTCTCTGTATTGTTCCAATTTTAGTATATGTGCTGCCAAATTGAGCACACATATACTATAGTCACTATGCTATACATTACATCTTCAGGACTTAATGTTATAACTGGAAATGTGTAACTTTTGACCTCCTTCACCCATATACAACACGCACCACAGCTGCTGTCCACCATTGACAGCCATCAATCTGTTCTCTATTTCCATAATTTCTAGTTTTAAGATTCTACACATCATAAACTGCATGATACCATGCAGTATTTGTCTTTCTCTGGCTTATTTCACTTAGCATAATGCCCCCAAGTTCCATTCGTGTTGTTGCAAAGGCAAGACTTCATTTTTTTTAATTGCTGAATAATATTTCGTTATCTCTCTCTCTCTCTCTCTCTCTCTCTCTCTATATATATATATATATATACACACACACACACATACACACACACATACACACACACACATACACATACACACCCCATTCTCTACCCATTCATTCATTGTCAGGTACTTGTTTCTATGTTTTGGCTATTATGACTAATGCTGCAATGAACACGGGAGTGCAGATATCTCTTTGATATTCTGTTTTCATGTCCTTTGGATATATACCCAGAAGTGGAATTGCTGGATCATATGGTAGTTCTATATTTAATTTTTTGAGGAACCTCCTTACTGTTTTCCATGATGGCTGTACCAATTTGTGTTCTCACCAACGGTGCACAAGGGTTTCCTTTTCTCCACATCTTCGCCAATACTTATCACTTGTCTTTTTGATGCGAGCCATTCTAACAGGTGTGAGACAATATCTCATTGTGGTTTTGATTTACATCTGATGATTAGTAATGCTGAGCACCTTTTCATGTACCTATTGGCCTAATTTTACATTTTTGACATCTGGAAAAAAGGTGTACCTATATTACATTTTAAGTTTCTTTA
>NW_011917084.1:0-2717 GCF_000151845.1 Pteropus vampyrus | reverse complement strand
TCATTATGTGACTGGCCTGTGTAACTGTGAGCGCACATACCCCTCCAGACATTTTCCCTGTTTACATGCACTGGCACACACAGCCCTACACACACCCCTGTACAACACACGCACATGCACACACATGCAGCCCTCCAACACCCAAACACTGTGTGAGGCCATAGTGTGTAGTGGAGCAGAAAAATCTGGTTCAAGTCCCAGCTTCACCATTTTCCTGGCTCGTGACTATGGCATATCACATAACCCCTCTGAGCCTCGGTTTCTTCATCTTCCAGGTGGAGCCAGGACTCTCGCCTTACCCCTGAATTGTCTCAAGACTCAACATATTAATTGTCAATTTACCTAGTCATCATTATCCTCCTCGCTTCATTGAGGAAACTGAGTCTCAGTGAGGTTACGGGAGTGCCACAAGGGCCCAGACCAAGCCATAGGACCTTGACTTGAATCACATTCTAACCCCAGAAGTCACATGTATGTATACTTTGCGCATCCATTCACACATGCCCACTTGTGTAAGCAACCACGGTACACATTCCCTGTGCGTGCACACACACACACACACACACACACACACACACACACACACACACACACGTGCAGTGGTGATAGTGGCCATTGTGCTAGGTGCTCTACATGCGCTCAAACTGAGCAAGTCACACCCCACTGCCTCCCTGACGTGCTTCGCTATAAGTATCCGAATCCAGCTAAATCACAAGGACAGTAATTGCTTATTTAACAAGGATCCTGGGCGTAGGGAGCTTCAGGGTGACTGGCAGATTGGTGAGGTCATTGAGGACCCAGGTTCTTTCCATCTCTCTGCCCTCCATCCTCAATGTTAACCAGCCACATAGTTGCAGGATGGCTGCTGCAGCTCTGGACGTCATGTCTGCATCCCAGCATGAAAAGAAGAGAAAAGGAAGCCTAAGAGAATGCTCTTTTCATACCTGTCCCTTTTCTAAAGGAGCAAAAGCTCTCCTGGATGTCCTCCCCACTCCCTCCTCTACAGATTTTCCCTTATATGTCATTGCTTGGAACTGGGTTAGTAGCCACCTAGAGCTACGAGGGTAGCCGGGAAAGAGACTCTGGCAAAGGGCACAGGACCACCGGTGAAGCAAGATTTATCTCCCTGGGCCTGGCACTCTGCCGTTCTGAACAAAATTAGCCAGGAACAGGGGCAGAAAGGGCAATTAAAATGTCTGGCACTTGTGTCCCATGGCCGTGAGCTCCATCTTCCATCCCTCCTCCAGGGGGCAATGTGAGGATAGAAGACACAGAGGGCACAAGGATTTGAACTCCCTGGGGAGGGAAGAAAGGGACCCCAGATTCCCATGCATCTGTGCCCATAAAGGTGGCAAGCCCAGCCAGAAACAGGTTTGCTGAAGACAGCTTGCTGGAAGCAGGAGGGGGCCTCTTACCTGGTTGTGTGCACCCCAGGCACCAGGATCTTGGTCGTAATGTCCTGTGTCCTCCAAATCCAGACACATAGTGCTGCAGTTCTCAGCCCGTTTCTTCCCACCACGGCACATGCCATGGGGGCACTCCTGCTCACCGGAACATCTGCCCGCCTGTGCGCGACGCTGTCACAGGCCGCCCTGGAGTCTTCTCTAACTTCGAGAAAACGCAAAGTCATTTAGAAGCTGCAATGCTTTAGCACAGCTCCTTGGCGTGCCCCTCCCCGCCCCCTCTACCCCCTCCCCCGCCCCCCAGTGACCATCTGGAGCTGAGAAGCCCTGAGGTGGCAGCGCTTTACGAAGACGATTTGTTGAGGATGGCTGGCGGTCAAGCCTCTTCTAGAATAAAAGCAAATATGTCTGCCCTTCAGTTAGCAAGAGCTTGAGGGTGATGAGCCATGGCTGAGCCCTGACGGAGGGGCGTGGTCACCAGGGTCCAGTCGTTCCTTTCTGGGCACCTGTGGCGATCCTTGACTTAGAGACATGTCCCTGTTCTGGTTTAGTCCGAAAGCCTCCTCTTCGGGGTTGTGCTGACACCGTGTGCTCCGTGAGCTCTCGTCCAGGCCATGGGGTCTGGGAGGCACCCCTTCTGTGCATGAAATTTGGGGTCCCTGAACCAGTGAGTGCTCTGAGCTCCCTGTGCGGCCAGCCCCAGCCAAGCAGCTGTCACGAGTTTCCTTCCTTCGAGGCACTCTGTCCCATGCTGGCCACCTGCCTAACTAGAAGGCTCCTTGCTTTATGTTTGGCCCTGCAGCTCCCTGTCCATCGGCAGCTGTCTTTGTCCCAAGCACTGGCAGAGGGAGGTGACAGAATCCCTTCCAGACGTGCAGACGGTGGCCCCGGGACACTTGGGGCAAGCCCCGCACACAGGCCCCCTCCTGGCCACCTCTGCCCTGCACATGAGGAGAGCCATCACCTGCAGCACCCTTCCCACTGCCCTTCAGAGAATCCAACTCCCCATAGGTTCTTTTGGGTGTGAAGGATGTGGCACTACATCCGGGTGGCCCCTCCCCCTGAGGGAGCTGGAGCCAGGGAAGGCTGGGTGCAAAGGATGCATGAGTGGCAACCCAAGGAGAGGGAGTCCCCAGCACGGTGGCTGTGCCAGCAGGCTGGCTTCCCTGTGTGCAGGAGCGGGGTGGGCGCAGTTGTCTGAAAAGGTTACTAGAGGTTGTTTCACTCAAAGGATAGGGCTCTTTTCATCTTGGTGACTTGGAGAACCAGAGCTGGGGGAGGGGTAAAAACACATGGGGCTTTCAGCTTCCTGGG
>NW_011917083.1:0-1921 GCF_000151845.1 Pteropus vampyrus | reverse complement strand
ACTGTGACCATACTTCCAGTATGCTTGTGCTCCTGGATGTATTTCAGATTCTTACTGATCATAACATTAGTGTCATGAAGGCTCTTTTGGTCCTGAATTTCCAAAGTTAGTCAGCGTACTGGGTATCTTGGTTGATATCTGGCACAGGATACCTGGCTGTCATTTTTCCCACCTTTTGTTAAACCCAATCCCTCACCCCTGCAGCGTCGGTGTACGGAGAAGCTTTCACTATGGTTTTGGGATCCCTACTGGCCTAGAGTTATCCAGCTTGCCTGGGAACCAAAAGGTATTTGTCCACAAGTCTGAATGTGTGATGCAGAAACCGGAAACCAGAACACCAGACAAGCATAGGAATCTGTGGTCCTTCTAGTCTACCTCTATCCTGTTTGAAAGGGAGCTTAGAATCTTGTCAAGAGCACCACAATAGTTAGTATCCATGGGCACGTTCGGCTACCATTCAGCCTAGATCTCTGAGCTCCACATGTCCTAATAGCAACTAGCCAGCCTTCGAGATGGGCAACCGTGTGCCCTTCCAACCAAGCACACTGGAGGACTTCTGGATGCTGGTGTCTTGCAGGTCCTTTTTGATACCAGACTGCCTGCATACTGGGTTCTAGGAGAGCCCATAAGGGCACTAGCCTTGTCCAGCCTGTAGAACACAGGGCTCTATTGTCAACCATCCATCCAGAACTGATACAAGCCGCCCCTTTTCACCTATATCACCATCTGGGCTTGACACAGGAATCCTTCTGGCTACCCTACATTCTGCCAGCTAGGATTCCAGGTTTCCTATTAGACTCCAGCTTATGTTCACTCTGGGCAACTGAGGATTCTGTGGCGACATTCTTGCCTTCCTGTGACTAAGAAGAGAGCACAACGCTTGTAGCACTGGCATTACAAACAGGAGTTTAGAGCCCTTCAGGCCTGCAGTCAGGCCACAAGTTCAGGAATCTTGAGTCCTGATGGCCATCGTCTGTCCTTTTATTCAGCCATAAGAAAAGAAGAAATCATGCCATTTGCAACAACGTGAATGAAACTTGAGGGCATTATGCTAAGTGTAATAAGTCAGACAGAGAAAGACAAATAGTATATGATCTCACTTATATGTGAAATTAAAAAAAAAAAAACAAACTCATTGACAAATCAGATTTGCGGGTATCAGAGGATGAGGGCGGAGGATGGGGGAATTGGATGAGAGTGATCAAAAGGTCAAACTTCCAGGTATAAGACATATAAATACTGGGTATGTAATATGTACATGATGACTGTAGTTAACAATGTTATATATTTGAAATTTGCTAAAATAATAGATCTTAAAATGCTTATCACAAGGAAAAAAACATTTTTTCTTTTTTAATCACTTCACAATATATGTAAGTCAAGTCATTATGCTGTATACCTTAAATTATACAGTGCTGTATGTTAGTTATATTTCAATAAAACTAATAGATAAAAATAAGATTTAAATTTTTAAAAAATTATATTTCAATAAAAAAGCTATAGTACATTCTTCTGGGTTATCAGATTCTGGTCTTGTTCATTGTCTTTGAACTATTTCAAACCTCTTTGTAAACTGCAGGTAACTGATGGGTATGCAAATTCTGTCTTGTCTGGCAGAGGTTTAATTGACTTTCTCACGATGGATAAACCATTTTTGGTATCTATCTATGCATTGGAGTGGATCCTACTACCTTGCCCAAACTTTCAACCTGTATCAAATTTTTCATTCTTCCAGTTTCCATATGTGGTTACATCTCTCCAAACTAACATTTCCATTTTTTCTCCCTTCCTCTTAACTTGGCATCACCAATTAATAAACTTTGACTACCAGACCCCTATAGGGATTCTTGGTGGCCTTTTCTCCAGAGTACCTGAAGGAACACTGTTGAGTTAAAGTTTGACTAACTTGATATATACCTGA
>NW_011917082.1:0-2941 GCF_000151845.1 Pteropus vampyrus | reverse complement strand
GTTGCACGTGCCACGTTCTGAACATCAGACAAAATGCTCTGAAGGAGCAGCCATTCACCCAAACAGCACTACGGCACTGCAAGCTGCCATTTCCGTAGGGTGTTGCCTGTAGTTTTCAAGGTCCTTGCACATAAATCTGTGAGCACAGGCGGCCGCGCCCCGAGCTCACGGTCACCGGGGAGAGCCGGACATGGAATAAAGCATGGCCCGTAAGAAACGGCTCCCTGTGCCAGATGTCAAGCGGCCCTCATTGTCAGACCCCGTGGGATCTTTGTTTACTTAATTCTGTCGAGACATCAGCCTTTCAAAAGGTGCCTGGTCTGGGAGACGGGAACGAGGCTGGTAAGAGTGAATCGGAATCGGAACCGAGCTTCCCGCGAGTAGGGGAGTCGCCGGACCCGGTACCGCGACGTCGGTGACGGGTCGTCCGTGGCCCGGAGTTAACAAAGCCCCAAGAGCTAGAGGAGCAGGGAGAGCGTGTCGGCGAAGGGGAGGCACCGGAGAGCAACCGCTTCTGGCTTCCGGGGCGCTGGCCGGCGGGAGGGGGGCCCCGCTGGGCCCTGGGGAGGCGAAGCGGGACCGGAACCGGGCAGTGACGGGCCGGGGAGCATTTCTGCTGTGACTGAGGCCACCAGTCCTGCTGCCAGAGTGAAGAGTGGCCGGGGGGACGGAGCCGGGCGTGGCTGGGTGCCCTGTGCGGCCGCTCCCCTGGGGTGGCGAGCCGGCCCCGCCTTCCTGTCCCCTGCTGTCCCAACCTGCCAACCACCCACCTTTCCCGGGAGTGACGCTGGAGCCCAGGCCGGTCCCCGCCGCCTTCTCCGTGGTGTTAAGGGGCAGGAAACACCTGTCTCCGCCGTGGCCGGCAGCGTGCGGAACAGCCCGCAGCGCGGGGCGGGGGGACAGAGGCGGCATCCGGTCGGCGGGGCCGGCAGCGGGCTGGGGCCGCTCTGTCCGCCGTCTGCTCCCCGCTCGCACGGCGGGCCGCGGCCGGGCGACCCCGGGCCCTCTCCTGCCCACCAGCGTGTGACTCCGCTGGGGAAGGACACTTGGCCAAGGGGAACACTGACCTCTAAGATCGAAGTCCTTCAGGCCTACGGACTGCGGACTTGGCCGCGTTCACCCGTGAACACTGAGATGTTTGGGAAGCGGAGCTCGTCGCCGGGGACGCGGTCGGACGGCGAGGGCCGGCGGACGTCGCGGGGCAGCGCTCTGTGTATTTTGTTGATTTAAGTCGAACAATGAATTAAAGTGTGTGAATTAAGTTAAATTAATTTAATGAATTAAATTATGAATTAAAGCTGTGTTTCGTCAGGGGAGGTCCAATCGCACAAGGCCTTTTCTGAGAAAAGAACATAATATACATTATATGAGATAATATATATTATAGGTAATGAATTTTAAAAGTGTGTCCTGTGTTCTGTGAAGTCGCATGCTCTCATTGCGAGCACGACATCGCTGTGGGGTAATTCTACGTAGTCGTGCATCACTAGGGAAGGTGGAACGTCATCTTTGATTCCATATTTTCTACATAACATTTTCAGCAAGAAAAACTTGTAACTTGTAAGATAAACTTTTTGTTGTCGTTCAATACTCTTCTTTTACTACAATGGGACAAACCACGCACCTGTGAAATGAAACCTAAACTCACCTTCCTGGCAGACGAGGGCCTCCCTGACCGAATTCTGCTCACCCCGCGCCGAGCACCGCTACACCCCTCCTTTCCCTCACCCCTCCTGCTCCGATTCCGCAACGAGCTCTGGTAAATTTCCCTCGATCGATGGAAATGGGTGACGCATGATCGTTTCGAAAACGGTTGGGCCCCCTCGATCCCAGCACCGTCTCGTTCCCAGACCCCTTCGCCTGCTCACGGCTCCACCTCGAACCCTGAGGCGCACGGCGCGGCCCGTGGACACCCGGGGGCCAGCAGCCCTAGCTCAGCTCCACTGCCTAAGTCGTCGCGAACTGGGGGGAACGGTGCTGGGCCGGGCCTGGCGGGTAGGTGTGCGGTGAACACGGAGCGGAAGGTGACGAACAGATCGCCCCGAGGAGCAGTGAAATAAAGGAGATGTTGGCGACGGCGTGTTCTCTTCCGGACGCCGCGGGAATGAGAAAGTTATCTCAGAAAAGGCAGGAGGCCCTGGTACCGGGCCGCCGGGCAGTGTCCCGACCTCCATGTCATGGAAAAGAGCCCCTTCCTCTCCATTCGCCGTTGGGACAGGCTGTGAGGGGGTCACTGAGAAATGCAGGTCGGCCGCACCCGGGTGGGCCCGCGCTGGCCCGCGGACGCTGGGCTCCGCTCCGGCCACCACATGGAAGAGTTGGTTTCAGGGACGCCCATGCCCGTTCCCCTGCACCGAGGTGGAGAACGTGGCAATCGGAGTGAGCTTGGAGTGCTCCTGTGACCGAAGCCTTCCCTTCCCGCACCCGGCTCAGCGCACGTCCCTCGTCCCTGGCCCCTGGGCATTGGCGCGTGGTGTTTTCTGAACTGGCTTCTCTCCACTGTCCACTAGAGGCCAGGCCTAGCGCGTCCTGATCCCGCCTGGAGGATGCCGATCAGTAGATGCCGCCCCGGGAAGCAGCCTGGCCCCGCTCCGATCCGGCCCGCGTTCCGCCAGCTCCAACGCATGCTCACCCCGCGACGCCGCATCCCGGTCCGTGGGGCTCCCACACAGAGCTGCTGACCAGAGGAAGCCCCTGGTGCTCCTGCTCCCAGCTGTGCGCAGTTTGCACCAAATCCACATAACCAGCTCAGTTAAAAACAACAAGTCTGGAATTATTAAAACGCATGACCAAAAAAATGGTGATTGTAATACTCCATGATACAAAAACAGTGAAGATTTAGTCTACGGCCACGCCACCCTGAACGCGCCCGATCCCGTCTGATGTACAGGACGCTAAGCAGGGTCGGGCCTGGTTAGTACTTGGATGGGAGACCACCTGA
>NW_011917081.1:0-95063 GCF_000151845.1 Pteropus vampyrus | reverse complement strand
CTTTTTTCTGTGTGGTTTGGGGCCAGAGAGGAGGCAAGCTACACTACGGTAGCAGGCCACGCCGAGGACCAATCCTGGACTGCACCACCCATTGTGGACAGGTCACTTCTGCGCTCCCGTGTGATAAATCCTGTGTGGTGTCTTCGTCTCCTGCAGGGCTCTGGGATAAGCAAGGCTAGAATCACATAAGAATTATTACGTGATGGCAGGCCAGTCTCTCATCCTTTTAAGTCCCCAACTCTCCCCTGGAGCAGACCTTGGGCCATGTGTTTATGTAAAGGTCACCAGACTGGGAGTGACACTGAGTTCTCTAGTCCTGGCTTTTCCACCTGTTGTTAAGTCATCTTTTCTAGAATTCAGGAGGCAAGGATGTGCAAGCTTAGAAACTGTATTGTGGAGACAATTAACCATTCCTGACTTGCTTTAATTCTGCAGATTTGGCCCTAGAGGTGGCTTCTTTATATCTGTGATCTCAGAGCTGAAGAAGGTGGAGACAGAGGTTGGGGCCCTTTCCCCTTCCCTCCTCCCATACCTGTAGATGATGATGGGACATCAGGGCTTCTCGGTCGCTGCATATTTATGGACACTCTGGGTCACTTTGCCTCCTTTCTTGGATCCAACCTTTTCAATTCTTCACCCACATCCCACCCAAATTTCACAGTATCGACTATCAGATAGTTACCCACACATAGTCACACCCTGTTCCATTCATCCAGAATTCCTCCCCTGGGGTTAATAGAGGGAAAGGCAGGTCACCAGTGACCATGACCATTCATTCATTTGTGGCAGGAGTGAACACAGCCCTCATCATCCTCCTCCCTGAGGCTCACACCTACGCACACGCAAAGCAGGAAGTGCCATCTGTCTGGTCTCTACATGTGGGAAAGGCAGAGGTGGGGGAGGGCGAGCTGTACATTTTATTCAGGCTAAGCTGAGAGGGGTTCACAAGGCCATCCCCATCGCAGCCTTCATTAGAGTGAGAAGGGACCTTAAGGAGCCTTTAGGGCCCAAGAGATCCAGGGGCAAGATTTCTCTTGCTTCTGAACTCAGGGCCCAGCAACTCCCCACTCCAAAACTTCCTGAGTGGGAATGTCCAACCCTGTGAGGCCCCTGTAAACCTATTTCCTACAGCTGCACGATTTCAAAGCTGAGTGGAAGCAGGAGAAAGATGGGTTGAACCAGATCCTCGAGTGGAGTTTTTATGGGTTTTTTTCGTCTTGTTTTAGAGTAGTTTTTGTTGTTTGAGTAATGAAAGTATTGTGAAAATATCAGGGGCAATGAAGGGACTTGGGGTAAGGAGTAAGCTCGCAATGCCACGATCAGCCTCCGTCCATGCCCCTTTCTTTTCGAGGCCAAAGCACACACCTAGCAAGCACAAGGAGAAGTCACTACACCACCCTTTTATGAGAGAAAAACATATATTGGGGAAAAGTAAATATTTTGAATGTAGTAATGAGAAAACGCTTCTCTACATGGACTGATTTTTTTTTTCTTGGAGACATATTTGCCTACTAGAAAAGGTTAGTGAAGCACGGACCAGGCAAGACCCTTCCTCGAAAAAGATAATGCCGTGGGCAGTGTGGTTGGTGGCCTGGCGTGCACGGCATCCTTGGCCTATACTGGCAGGCACTGACTGGAGACAGTGTTTTCTTGGGGGCCAGGGATGGGTTGCGACTCACTTCCAGCTGCTCATCATCGAATCTGACACTTTTCAAGGACTTCTCAGGTCTGACTTGCTTTTCCCTGGTAGAACAATTTTGGTCTTTGGAGTCAGCCTGCTGACTGTGAGGGGTGTAATTCATCATTCTCGCTTGCTCTGTGGAGTAAGGAAGGCAGCAGACACACACACATACTGGGGCTGGGTGTTCCCGTTTGTGCTCCTTTAACTTCGTGGCATGAAGTCCATGGTGAATGGCCATTTTCTTCTCTAGAATCTGTCCCACAGCTGTCATGAGCTCCTGAGCCTCCACATTCTCGCTGTCCAGAATTGATCTGCTTTTGACTGACTGTTGGCTCTGGGCAGTGGCTGATTTGGGCTTGCACTTTTGCAAAGCATCTTGACCTTGGAATTTTTTATGGGGGAAAATCCTCATTTTTCTTTTGAAGAAGCTTTGTAAAACACTTTGTTTTTTCTCTGGCAGCAGCTGGAGGTATTTCTTCCCAACAGAGCCTACAGTTTTTCTGGCTTGGGCAGAGGAACTCATACTCCTGTCTTGACAGGTCCCCAATTTCTCGAGCTTTTCTGCATGCTCTCCTGGGTCGGGCCACCTGCAGTCCTCTCTCTCATAAGTAGGGACAAACATCTCGCTCTGATTCTTCCAAAAGCCTTGATATCTTTTGGTCCTGGGCTCCTGCTGCTCTGGACTGCTGCTTGAGGCTGCCTTGAGGCCACACAGCATCTGGAAAACTAGCTTGTTTCCATTGGGCACTCCCTGGGGATGCCACTGAGGCACCTGAGAGGCCAAGTTGTCAGTAGCAAGGGGCTTGTGTCTGGGACAGTCGTGTGGCAGGTTCTCTGACTGTACCTTTACGTTGGACTTAAACTCACTAACCATCTCTGTGTTAAGGCGTGGCTCTCCTGGATCTTGGAGAACAGTCATTCTAGGGTATAGGGGACTTTTACTGGTCCCTGGAGCCTCTAAACTACCCAAATGTGCATTTTTGTTTTGGGACTTTGTCAGCACATTGGTTCCCAAGATGTCTCTAGACTCTGGTTGAAAAGCAGGGGACAATGTGGCCTTCCCTGCCTCCCTGGCTTCCTTGGCCCTCAAAGATTGGGGTCCTATGTTCATCTCTGGCACTGTTACCTGATGGCTGGGGTCTCGTGAGGCATGTAGACCACTCTTCCCTCCTGGCTCGTTCCTGGACATTGTTGAACCTGGACTGGGCTCTGTGCTGTCCTTCATGGCCCACTCCACAATCCCACTCTGCCAGGTGAGTGTGACGGCCTGAGGTGGCGACCTGCCCTCCTGTCTAGCCAGAGGGGCCTTTGTGGTCCCATGGTCATCACCAAGTGAGATCTGTCCCAGGGCCCTCTGGATTTCCTCACACACAGGTAAGGGGGCCAGGAGAGGCCTCTCCAGGGTGGGAACTGACTCCTCTCCTATCGCTTTCTCTCCCAGATGGGGCTGAGGAAGTTTTCCAAGGACCTCAGCAAGCTGGACTATCGAGTGGTCTCCAGGGACACAGGGAGCTGAGGGAGGAAAGGCAAACTGCAGAGTGGGTGAGGGTTGAACCTTTTTCAACTTAAAGTGATTAATGGACTTGATGAGCTTGAGGGGCAGGCCCCACATGTGCCTCACCCAAAACTTTGTCATATGTGCTTCCAGCATCTTTTCAGTGTTTGTGTCGAGGAAGGAAACCCTGTGGGAGGTGTTCACCCAGGGTTCCCAACCCTTTAAGATTCCCAAATTCCTGGTTTCCATGTGAGCGTTGGACTTGGGAGAAGCATGGTTGACAGCAAGCCAGGATCGACGCACACTCACGGGGATTAAACCCTCGCTGGTTTGCCCCCAATTCCTGCCTAAATGGCCTTTTGGGATGTTTTCTAGATTTTTGTCTAAGCTCCTCGGCAAACCACTTGTCAAGTCCTTTCTTAAAAGCATCCAGTCATTTTCTAACCCTTCAGAGTCTACTTCCTGAAATGCCACTATAGGCCTTTCGGAGGACCTGGAGAGGTTTTTAGGGACCTTGCTTATGTCTTGCTTTAGCTGGAACCCCACCTTCTGCGGATCCTTGCTGCTTTCACCTGTGAAGGAAGAGGGCCGTGAGGCCCCATGCTTGTCCTTTACCGGACATTTCCCTGGTAATTCGCTCTGAAGCTGCCTTAGTTCCAGAGATTCTTGTATCTTCCGAGGTAGCTCCCAGCGGTTTTGGATAAGCCATTTTTGGAGGTGTTGCTCCAGTTGCTTCCGGAGCTCTGGACTGACTGGAAAATTCTCGGGAAGGATGGAGCCCACCCAGCTGTCCTCGGGAAGGTTGGGAGTGAAGATATTAAAGACTTCCTGAGATCTTTCGATCACAGACGGCGGAGCCCACCCACTTTCTAGTTGCTTCGGCAACAAGGGCCATTCTGTATTTTGAATCTCAATTGAGGTGAGAGATTTTAGCTCATTCCGGGCTGTCGGGCAAGACACACCACAGGCTCTAATCTGGGATGGAGAAGAAGGTCGTAGGATTTGTACAGGAGATTGGAGATGGGCCTGGGCCTGAGTCAGAGGTGGGGCCTGTAATTGCAGCATCCTTGGAATCAAGGCTTGAGGTTGGAACTCCAGCTGGGGCAGGGGCTGGGAATGGGAAAGCAGTGGAGGTAGTTTAGCCTGCAGATGAATTGGGCAGGCATTTGAGATTCCATTGAATAAGAATGAGGGAGACTGTAGTGTGGAAGAATTCTCAGAGATCCAGGCAGTAGCCACCGGGGATTCGCTGTGCAGAGAGGAGAGACCCCAAAAAAGCTGGTTGTATTTTTGCTGTAGATGGTCCCCCAAGACCTTAGGATATGAGAGCTGCTGAGGACTAGGCAGTTGCTCTGGCTTATCTTTCGCGGTCCAGAAGGGTTGGGGGATTGTGGTGTCCTGCTCAGCACCTAGTGATGGCAACATTTTCCCCAAAGAATTCAGGTGGTAGTCTGGGCTCATTTGTTTTGGATATAATCTGTCTTTGTCTTTTTCCTTCGAAATCTTTATCTTGATTCTCTCTGTGACTTGTATCTCCAGGAGATTCTGGTCATCGGATTCGAGTAAGGAGGGGCTAACAGCCTCTACCATTCTTTCTGTGGAGTCTCTCCTGAGCAAGGCCTCTTGTGAGTGGTGGGACAGGTGCTCTTGTTGGGATTTGCACTGTGATGAGTTTGAGAGGCACAAGGCTTTGGCAGCTGCCTGCCACTGAGACGGGGTTAAAATGGAACAGCTTGAGTAGTCAAGGCCTGAGATGGCTGGGACTGCGACAGGAGAAGCTGACAAAGATGTGTGTGGAGATGAGCTTTGTGGGATGGTCCTGAGTGGGAGTGCCATCAAGTCACACTGAGGAGGTGTCATAGTGGAGTCTGACAGTGGTGGTGCAGAGGAGGCTGTTGGAGGTGGAAAGTGGGCCTCGGAATCATGGAGGCATGAGGTAGAAGGGGAAAGTGCAAGTGGCTGTGGTGAAAGGTCGTCCAGCGGAAAGAAAGGCTCTGGTGGCTGAGAGCCACTCAGGGATGAATGTGAATGAATAGAAATTGAAGAGGTAGTAGGACTTTGTGACAGGGCAGAGGCCAGAGGTAGCAGGCGTTCAGTCAGAGGAGCTGGGGAAGCCAACGGGGACATGACGGAAGCAGCATCTTCCACAGGCTCTGCACAGGGCTGGCGGGCTCCCTCAGGAACTGCTTTGCACGCCTCACCAGTGGCTTCTTGACCTGAGCTCTGACAAAAGCTGCCTTTGTCAGGGAGCCTTCCCAGGTGGCTGCAGGACACGGAGGCACAAGCTGCAGCCAGGGGCACGTGGGGCCAGGAGATCCTGCAGGGTGGGCACCTGGTGCCTAGGGTCCTCCCCATCCCCGACATTTATTCCACAGTGCTCCTGCTGTCTGTCACCCCAGGGCTGTAGCCACACCCATACCCCATTGCCCTCCCTTCCATGTCAGTTCGAGGTGTCCAGCAGCCCAGAGGGTGGTGGACCCGAGAGAAGGGGAAGATTCTTTACCTTTGCAGAAGAGAAATCAGGCTCTGAGCCTCTTCCAGTTCTTGCAGGCAATCTCTGCAAGCTGGAAATCAGGAGACCGGGTCATGTGGTTAAGGCAGGGCCTTAGGGGTCTTACAGGAGGCTAGGGTAATGGCCCTTTAGGGGAGACACTTTGAAGGGAGATCTCTGGAGCCCAAGCATCCAGGTCAAGGATAACAATTCCTGACAGTGATCACAAGGCTCAAGAAGGGTAAAACTTTGTCTTTTACAAAGTGCTTCCACATCTATTACCCACTGCGGACCTCACAACTGCCCCATAGGGGAGCAAGAGGTCAGGGGGCACCTTACAGAGGAAACTGAGTGATGATAAACAACTTGTTCAAAGGTGGACCTGGCGGAGGGGTGGGGGGTGGGTTCTCACCTTTCAGTCAGATACTATTGATCTACGACAGTCCAAATGCCCCTGCTGGGTGACACCCATTTCCAGGCTCTCAGATGCTTCATTCAGAATACAATTCTGGGATGTATCTGGATTTTAATTTCCTTCCCAAGAGCCTTCCCGATGGCTCTGTTTCCTGTGAAACAGGCTCCGCTGCTGGCATCCTTGGAGACCTGGACCTGGACCCTCAGGGACCAGAGAGGTGGGGGGCAAACCCCTTGGCACAGGGCTGAGGGGCAGAAACTCACCTTTCGAAGCTCTACTTTTCTTCCTGATCTTTCTCTTCCTCTTTGGCTCCACCGAATGCTGAGACAAGAAAATGTGAGGAGCTAGACTCATTCTTACTCTCCTGTCTCTAGACAAGCTACAGAAGCTCAGTGTTCATGAACAAAGTGACTTTCTACATTTAATTAATGAGACTCTCTAATTTTTCCCCTTTTACCTTTTTTGTAAAGCAGATAAAATATTTTGCTTTTCTTCTTGGATGAATGGAAAAAAGAATCTTGATGAGACCCACCATGGATTTCTTGCTCAAGAAAAAGAAAAAAACACACATTCTCAGAACTACAGGCCCCTCTGAGCTCAGTCCGGTAGGACTCTGGTTTCCCAGGCCAGAGCCCCACTCCAGCCTTTGCTCAGAGACACTCAGTGGCTCGGCACTGATCTCGGATCAGCCCCAACAGAGGAGAGGCTCGACTTAGACACCTGCCATGGGAAAGCAGTTGGTGAACTAGTGCTCAGGGGCCTGTCACTCTGTAGAGATCCAACTCTTACTTAGTATCCAGTCCTTGATCATTGGTCACTGCATCTGGGACTGTGCCCTGGAGCCCTCCACCACACCTGGACTCCTGATCCAAGATCTTCAGATCAAAATCCGTGTGCTCACTCTAACCCCTGCTCGGCCTGGCTTGTTCCTAGAACGTGATGTTCTATTCATTCCCAAGAATTCCCGTCTCACCATTTTCTCTAGGTGATTCAGAAAAGGTGAAATAATAAGAAAAAAGATCAGCTTTGCTGGGTCTGGGCCAAGGGTTCCTTACCTTCCTGATGTTTCTATGTTTCCTAGGTGGTGGTATAGATGGATTACTCTGGAAGCAGAAGAGTAACAGGAGGAAGAGCCCCAGTCCACACAGGAAGGTGAGGATGGTATCAATCACCCAGGGAGTGAAACTGAGGCTTATCCATGTGTCAATAATGCTCTTCAGAGAAGAGAGAGGATTTTCCATGATGTGAATATCACTGCTGCCTTCTGGCAACTGAGCACTGGAAGTTCACTTGGGAGCAGAACCCCAGGCCCACCCACATCACAGAGCTGTGGCCTAGTCACAAAGGTTCCTGAGGGCGGGGAGGGGACAAGAAGAAGAGGAGGCTGAACTACTGCCCTTCTCTCACCATCCAGCTACATGTACCTCTGCACCCTTCTGGGCCTTCTAGATCTCTCATTCCAGCTCTACCCTCAATCTGTCAGAGAGACCTTAGATGATTTTCTCTTAATTTCATGTGGGAACCAGATGTCACCTAGTTCCATTGCCCCTTAGAGATCTTGACTCGAGGCCCACCAATTCCATAATCCTTGAAAATCTGAAGTTGATTCTGAAAATTTGGCTATTTCCTGGGGAAAATTTGGCTATTTCCTCAGCTCCAGCTTCCCCACATAATGTTTTTTGTCTTGTATAAACCCAGACACAGAACTTTTACACTTACTTAGTTGTGTGAATTTTAAATAGTGTTTGTTTTGTCACATTTTCAATCAGAGAGACCTATATACAAAAAATTAAAAATGTATTATTCAAATTCAAAGATCTAAATATGAAAGAATTATATGTAATTAAGCCTTTAAATGATAACTTTATAAATTTGGATCATTTATAATTTTGGAGTTCGTAAAGCTTTCAACGGCACAAAGACTTTTGGGACATTAACACACACACTCATCCTTTTACAAACCAATTCAGTATTTTCAAATCCAATAATCCATACTTTTCTACTTAAGATTTTTTTATTCGTTGACTTGACCCAACTTTGTATTTGCCAAAATGAAGATAGTTCTTACTCTCCACGTAAGTTTTGAAATACGTCTTAGTCCATTAAAGTTGCTATAATAAAATACCAAAGACTGGGTCGATTAGAAACAATAGAAATTTACTTCTCATAGTTCTGGAGGCTGAGAAGTCCAAGATCAGGTGCTAGCAAGTCACTTTCTGGTGAGGGCTCTCTTCCTGGTTGGTAGCCAGCACCTTCTTGCTGTGTCCTCACATGGTGGGAGGGGGCTAGAGATCTCTCTGGTGCCTCGTTTATAAGACACCAATCCCATTAATGAGGGTCTATAAGCACCACCCAAAGGCCCCACCTAATATCATTTTTAAGAGTTAGGATTTTAGCATAGAAATTTTGGGAGAAACACAAATATTTATACATATGCACATGTGCTACACCCAGAAGCCAGGAATGGGTTAAGGTGAGCTAAGGTACCAACTCTTAAGGTCTGTAGGGTGGAAGGTGAGACTAGGATTCAAAGCCTGGAGCTAATTCAGGTCTTGAGCAGTCTCTTCAGATATCCCTAGTGTGTTTCATTCATATTCTTCTTTTCTGAGTGTGCTCTGCCTTCCCCCGCCCTCCTCTCTAGACCCCTGCGACCCCAAGTCCAGCCTGAAGCATATAGAGATAGCTTTGAGTCCTATACAGAATTCTCTTATGGTTAATTCTGCATCCCCTCAGCAGCAGTCATAAGGATTCACTGAGGAGTTCACATGGGAAATCTGTCTTAACACTCCAGGTGCACTTAAAAGTAATGTGTGTCCCCTGCTTGCTGGTCATAATGTTTTTAATACAGCTTTAGTGGGAACAAGAGCACTTGAGTTTATTTGATGGTATTATTATGAATAAACACATTCATGAGCACATCTTCTGCATCTACTATTGCTTCTAAGGTCCTCAGTCTCTTCCTCCTTACCTTAAAGTAAGAATATATTACTTTTATCAAACTTTTATCAAAATTTGAGCTTTAGTCTTGTATTTATATTTGCCATGTATATTTTCTCCATTACTTTCAATATGTTTGGACAAAGTATGGAAGATTTTTATTACAATAACAAAGGAGAGTGTAAATTACATAAGATTTGACTAAATAAACATCCACCTGTATTACATTCATAAGGTTTCTCCCCTGTATGAATTCTCTGATGTGCACTAACATATGACTTCAGAGAGAAACTTTTTCCACATTCATTTCATTCATAGGGTTTCTCCCCTGTGCAAGACCTCAGATGTGCTCGGAGGTTTGAAGTACTAGAGAAAGTCTTCCGACACTCGTTACATTTATAGGGTTTCTCCCCTGTGTGAATTCCCTGATGCATACTGAGGGTTGCCTTCTGAGAAAAAGTTTTTCCACATTCGTGACATTCATAAGGTTTTTCTCCTTTGTGAACCCTCTCATGTCTACTGAGGTTTGATTTCTGGGAGAAGGTTTTCCCACATTCATTACATTCATAGGGTTTTTCTCCTGTGTGAATTCTTTGATGGACTATGAGAACTGCTTTATAAAAAAATATTTTCCCACACTCATTACATTCATAAGGTTTTTCCCCTTTGTGAATTCTCTCATGTCCACTGAGGTATGATTTCTTGGAGAAAGTTTTCCCACATTCACTACATTCACAGGGTTTCTCCCTGGTATGAATTCTCTGATGTGCTTTGAGGGATGAATTGCGGGTGAAAGTTCTCTCACAGCCATTACATTTATAAGGTTTCTCACCTGTGTGAAGTCTCTGATGTGCTCTGAGGGCTGAATTATCAACAAAAGATCTCCCACAGTCATTACATTCATAGGGTTTCTCGCCTGTGTGAATTCTCTGATGTATTTTGAGGGATGAACTATTGACAAAAGCTTTCCCACATTCATTGCATTTATAAGGTTTCTCCCCAGTGTGAATTCTCTGATGTATCCTGAGGACTGAATCACGGGTGAAAGTTTTCTCACAGCCATTACATTTATAGGGTTTCTCACCTGTGTGGATTCTGTGATGTGCTCTGAGGGCTGAATAATGGGCGAAAGATCTCCCGCAGTCAGTACATTTATAGGGTTTCTCCCCTGTGTGAATTCTCTGATGTGTTCTGAGAACAGATATATAGGCAAAAGACCTCCCACATTCATTACACTCATAGGGTTTCTCCCCTGTGTGAATTCTGTGATGCGCTTTGAAGGTTGAATTATCAGCAAAAGTTTTCCCACATTCATTACACTCATAGGGTTTCTCCCCTGTATGAATTCTCTGATGTACACTGAGGTGGGTCTTGTTAGAGAAAGTTTTCCCACATTCAATACATTCATAGGGTTTCTCCCCACTGTGAATTCTCTCATGTTCTTTGAGCTGTGCAATTTTGGAGAACGATTTCCCATAGTCATTAGTTTGATAGGGTTTTATCCCTGTGTGTGTTCTGTGGTGTACTAAGACAGCAGAGTTCTTGTAAGATTTCCCACATCCATTGTTATCATAAGGCTTCTCCTTATGAACTATCACATGTTCACTGAGGTTTGATGTCTGACAAAAAGTTTTCCCACATTCATTACATGCATAGAGATTAACACCCATATGAGTTCCAGGATAATGAATAGGGTGTGAATTTGACCAAAAGGATTTCCCGCATTCATTGCCTTGAGTTTTTTCCCCTGAGCAGGTCCTCTGATGCTGAATGAGGTGTGCATTCTTGTAAAATAATCTCCTGCATTTATTACTTTCTCATGACTCCTCTCCTGTGGTACTTTCCTGATGTACACTGAGGGGTGAGTTTTGATGCAAGAATTCTCCATATTTATCAAATTTGCAGAATTTCTCTTCTGTTTGAGTTCTCTGATATACTCTAAGGTCTAATTCCTGGAAGAAGGCATTTGAACATCCATGAAAAACACAGTACATATCTCCAGTTGGTGTTTTCTGGGCTGAGCTCTGGCTCAAGTTTTCTTCACATTTACTTCTTGCAAAAGCCTGTCCTGGAGCAGCTCTCTGAGGTTGAGTAAGGGGTGAATTCTTACTGAAGTTATTTTCATTTTTATTACATTCATAGTGCATCATAACCATGTGAACTTGATTGTATTTCGCAGTGGTGGTTTTGTCACAGGATCTACTACATTCATTAAGATCAAAGCATTTCTCCTTTGTGCCGGTTCTCGCGTGGTTAAAGAGAGTTGCTTTGTCACAGTTTTTCTTAAATTCACAATCCTGACAAGATTCTTCTCCTATTAGAGAACTCTGAGCTGTAACACAGACAACAGTCTCATCATGTGAAACTTTTCCAAACTCACTACATTCAGAAGATTGCTCCAGAGTTTGAATTTTCTGATGATCCTGCCTAAGACTGAAAGCTTTCACGTTTTTATTATATTTGTAAGACCTCTCTCCAGTATGAGTTTTCTCATGATTAATAACAAACTGTAACTTTTCACAGACATTCATGTAATTGGCCTTCTTTCTGGAACAATTTCTATCACTAATAATTAATTCAGAATCAAATGGTAAACTCGTTCTACATGAGTCACATTTACAAGGCATTTTTCCTGAAAAATCTGGAATCGAATCCAAGTTAATTCGTTTTCCTAAAACTTTCTGACCTTCTTTATTCAGTGTTTTGTTATCAATGAATATTACTTGCCACAATGGTTTCTCTTGTTTTTCCTGATTCCCCTCAATGTGGACATCAACCTTATAATATCCTAAAATGAGAAAAATTGAAAGTATCTTATGAACCTTATATTTCTCATAAGGAGCTTAAGGCCACGTTTTGTTATCTATTGTATTGTTTCTGGTAATTTTCAAAAGATTAGTAATTCATGCACAGAAACAGACACACACACTCTCCTCATCCATATCGTTTAAACAAAAAACAGCTATTATATTCAGTGCTGGCCAAGATGAAAAAAAAAAATTAACAAACAAATGAAGATGCTACAAAATGGAAAGGTGGACTTTAGGACTTAAGAAATGGCACTACAGAGAATTCCAAGATTTTCTTTCTGCGTGCTGGCCTGCTGGAAAAGCCTGCAAACCAAAGTCAACAATAGGCGGAGACTAAAAAAGTTCCAAGAAAAGCCTGTTCCTTCTAGCCAACGATCTGAGGAAAAGATGGTCTAACAAAGAACTGTTCTGACAATATCCACTATACTCAAGCCTCCCTACTTCCAAAAAAGAAAAAAAAAGAAAAAAGAAAAAGAAAAAGGAAGACGAGATTCTTCTCTGTGGTTCTGCCATAAATATAAAGGATGTGAACACTCTTGCAAAATTTTCCGCCACGAGCCACAGCAAGAGCGCATAGAAATGGTCATGAAGAATCCTGAGAAATTCCCATTCAAAAGGAATTCTTGGACATGGTTAACAGCGGGCATTGCCAAAATTCCACCTGGAAACATATTCCTATCTACTCTATAAAATCTGCATAGGCAAGAGGAACAAATCTGTTGCTTTAGGGTACTCATGGCTAACTCAGAGCAGGTAGGAGAGAAAAAAAAGAAAAAAAAGAAGTATAGAAAAAAAAAAAAAGGCAGGAATACACAGTAGGCCCAATATTACAACTAGAAGAGATGAAGCAGTACTTGTGAAAACCATACCCTGAAAAACCAAAGACACAATATATTAAAAAGCAGCTGAATTCACATTATTGTCAAATGCATTTGAGTGCTCATAAAGACAGATCATATTCTGGGCTATAAAACAAATATTTATAAAAGAAGAGAAATCATATACAGTGTGATCTCAAGCCATCAAGAAATTATGCTGGAAATCAGGTGCGCAAAATTATTTGGAAAAATAAAACATATTTGTAAATTAATATACTTTCAATTAAACCATGGGTCAATGAAGACATCTCAGAAAAAAGTAAGATATTTTTAAGTAAATGAAATCTAAAACTGTTCAAACTATAGAAATTTATGAAATACAGCTAAAGTAGTACTCAGATAATTTTGTAGTTTATAGAGATAAATTTGTAGTTTAAAATTATATACATTGAGGAAAAAAAGACCTTTAACCAGTTACCTAAGCTTTGAGAAACTATACGAAGAGAAGTGAAATATAAAGAAAGCAAAAGATAGAAAATAATAAAGATCAGAGGATACGATGAAATTGAAAACACTCAAACCAAAGCTTACTTCTTTGAAAAGATTTTTAAATAATAAAAAGCCAGTGGAGGAAAATCGAGAAGACACATTCTCAGTATCAGAAATAAATGCAAAAGAAAATATAACTACCAACATAATAGGCATTAAAAAGATAATAAAGAATATTAAGAGAAATTCGATGCCCATAAAGTTGATAATTTACATAAAATGTACACATTCCTTGAGAACAAAAAACTACTAAACTCTCTCATGAAGAAGAAATAAGCCAAATAGATCTATTTAAGAAATTGAATATGTGGTCAAGAAATATGTAATTGAAAAAGCAGCTCTAGGACTAGATGGTGTTAACTAGTGAATTTTACCAAACATTGAAAGACGAAATAATACCAATTTTACATAATCTCTTCAAGAAAATGCAAGATGTGGGAATATTTCCTAAGTCATTTTATGAGGCCTGTATTATCTTCATAACAAAACCAAAGACAATTCAAGAAAGAAACCCTATGTAATATTCCTCATAACATAAATGTAAAAATACTGAAAAACAGTAAGCAAAAGGACACAGTGCTATATTAAAATAAATAATAAATCAGGACCAAGTGAGATTCATCCCAAGAATGCAAACTGTTGCAACATTCAAAAAAATCAATCAATGTGATTCACCATATTCATTGTCTAAAGATTAAAACCACAATCACATCAATTACAGAAAAAAAAAATTCACTAAATTCAAAATCCATTCATCACCCTAATAAAAGGAATCCACGAAAAGCCTACAGGTAACATCACATCTAAGAGTGAGAGCCTGAATGCTTTAACCCTAAGACTCAGGAAAAGACAAGGGGGTTTACTCTCAGCACTTCTACACAAGACAGCAATGTAAGTTCCAACTAATGCAATAAGGCAAGAATGAAAATGAAAGATACAGAGTAAGCCTACACAGAAAAATCACAAAATGATCTTTAAAAAAGCTCCTTGAACTAATAAGTGTTTTCAGCAAAGGAAAAATACAAAGCCAATACATGAAAGCCAATAATATACAAATAATGATCAACTGGAATTTGAAATCAAATACACAACATAATTTACCATAGCACCAATACACACCACTTGGTATCTGTATGCTAAAAACTATTGATGAAAGAAATCAAAGAAATACTAAATAGAGAGGTACATGTTATTTAGGAATTAGAAAACTATATTTTTTATGCTGATTTTGTTTGATTTAGTGTCAATGCACTTCAAGCTGAAATTCCAACATTTTTATAAATATCAGAAGCTTGTTTTAAAATTCATAAAGTCATCTGAACATCAAATTCCGGTGGATTCAGTACTACCTGATGTCAAAAATTAAAAAGCTAGTGTAAGAAAGTTAATATGGTATTGGCATAAGGAAAGATATGGAGATAAATAGAGACGCCACAGAAATATGCAATCTCAGACATATAGAATGCAATCTTAGACACACACATACTGAAATGCAATGCAAATATACACTCATCTGTTTTCTAAGATCAAGCAAATGTTACTCAAAGGAGAAATGATAATCTTTTCAACAAACGCTGCTAGAATAACTGGACTCCCTTTTCAAAAATTTTAACTTGACATATAACTCATACTTTCTATAAAAATTAATACCAAATGGAACACAAAGTGTAAAATGTGAAATTTAAAAGTTTCTAGGAAAAAAAAAATCACAGGAATAAATCTGTTAAGAGTTCTGACATTTCTAGACAGGATGACAAAAGCATAGTCCTTACGGAAAATTAAAAATTGTACTTTATTAATGTTAATGTTCAGTTTCAGCCAGACTTCTCTGAAACCATGCCAACAGAAGTAGAGCGCAGCTCACTACTGTCAAGTGGGGAGAGGTTGCCCACTAAACCTCCACTGAAACCCATGGGAGATAGAGAAGGTTAACACTGGGCAGGGTTGAGAGATCGGACTCTCACTGGCCTTCTGCTTGTACTAACCACCCTGTATTCCATTAAGTGCCAGCAATACTACCTCATCTTCATTCTTCTTTCCATCTTTCAGAATCTTATTGGTTTTTTATGTATAATTTTAAGTATTTAACTGTAGTTAGTGAATAGGAAAGAATGTTTATGCCATCATTCTCATTTAATGCTTTCTATCTTATTCTTTTCCTAAGCACAGTTATGAACATGTTTTCCTTAACATCACATAGACTATATCTAGTTCTGCTCTAAGCCACCTGAATCCGATTTTTTGTTTTGACCCATAAGTTTACCTCAGGATTCTTTACCCACTGTTCTGATAGGACAGTGGACATGTCAAAACCAATTGTCTATGGATCATATTTGTTTCCCTGAACTTTTTGTTTCACTAATTTATTAAACTATCCCACCTCCAGCTGCAAACTACTTAACTACTCAGAGCTTTACATAAATCCTTCATATCTATTAAAGCAAGTCCTCCCACAGTGCTCTTCTAAAGGGATTTAGTTTGATATTACATCTTTACAAGTATGTCTCCACATGAATTTTTATGGAAAAGTGCTTTTTGGTTTTTTTAGGATTAACTAAAGTTGCAGCCATTTCATTGCTTTATTCTAAGATATAGTCTATAATTTGTCTTCCAGTTGATCAATTTTAAATTTCACTTTTAAATTCTTCATTATTATATTTTTTTATTGCTCTTGATTAGTTTCTTAATGTAAATGAGACTACAAATTACCTCTGTTCGCTAATTCAGCTATAACTAAAAGTTTCTAGTATGCACATTTATTTTTATTACTTTCTAAATGTCATGCAATTTTGAAATTGATTTCCTTCTTAATATACTGTTTAATAGAGATAATTTTCCAAAGTTCCATATCAAGGTTTTTTGTCTACTCATTTTATCATTACTTTCTACATTTATCGAACTATGTTGAGAGAATATTATTTGTGGTGATTCTAATTAGTTGAATTTATTGGTGTTTAGAATAAAACTATATTTTCACTGTCTTATGATAATTCCAAGGGAACTTGAAAGGCTTGTCCTTTAATTTCAGCATACACATATGCAACTATGTGGTCCACTTTAATACAAATATCATTTATATCCTCTATAGCCATATTTATTAAATATGCCACAGGATTTATTCTTTCATCAGATGAGGTACAGCAGGTCCTCAAATAAATTCCTTTCATTAAATGTCATTTAGTTACAACGTTGATGAGAAAAAAAATCAATTCCCTACAAGGACCACTGTCTGTGTGGAGTTGGCATGTTCTCCCCACGTCTGTGTGGATTTCCTCTGGGTCCTCGAGTCTCCTCTCACATCCCAAATGTGCATGTTAGGTGAACTGGTGTGTCTACATTAACCCCATGTCTGAGTGCGCGTGGTGTGTGAATGCACCCTGAGATGGAATGGTATCCTGCCCAGGGTGGGTTTCTGCCTTGAGCTGAGCTGCGGGGATATGGCCACCTGAAAAACGGAACTGGAATAAGCGGGTTAGATAATAATGATTAATCTTTCTTAAATGTATGTCTAGCTCAGATTTACATCAATGGTGATATTAGAAGTGTTTTGGATCTTTATTTTGAAGTTTGGTGATGTTTCTGCCCTAACAACTCAGTTCTTCTTTATATCAGTGAAGACTGTAATAAAGGTGGTTTTATTACAGTTCATTTCACTTAAGTCAATTTCCAGGAACCTACTGACAACATTAAGTGAAGAATTATGATCTCATAATTCAAGCGAATCTTAAAGTCTTAGAAATTCATATTTTGTTTTATGATCATTGATATCATATTGCTTAGTGCAGCTATTCAAATACTCTTGCGCTATCAGGATTTCTTTAAAGATAATGAATTTATTGCCTAAATATAAACCTGAAAGATAACAGAATTTAAACCCTAAATTATTTATTTTTATTGACTTAACAACTTTACCATTCTTTTATTTTATAACCTTTCTAACATACTATTGAGGGATATCTTTTTTAGCCAATCAGTATGATTAGACAAAGGCCAAAAAGCACATGAAAAAACTGCTTGGCATCGTTAGTGATCAGGAAAATAGTTAAGGACTAAATTATGTCTCAGTCAAATTCATATTTTGAAGCCCTAACTCCCAATGTGACTGCATTTAGAGATAAGACCTTTAGAGAGGTAACGGAGGTTAACGTGATAAAGGAGAGGCCCTATTTCTGTAGAACTGATATCCTTATAAAAACGGGAAGAAACATCAGACACCTTTCTCTCTCCATGAATGCAAAGAGGAAAGGCCCGGTGAGGACACCGTGAGAAGGTGCTCATCTGCAAGGCAGGAAGAGAGGCCTCACCACAAATCAACCCTGCTGGCACCCTCTTCTTGGACTTTCAGCCTACAGCACTCTGATAAATAAATTTGTTTTTTAAGCCACCCAGGCTATGGTATTTTGTTATGCCGGTCCAGCTGACTAATACAGAAATGCAAATCAAAACCTCAATGACATAGCACCTCACATCCACTCAGATGACTACAATCAAAAAGTGAGATAATTAAGTACTGGTGAAGATGTAGAAAATTTAGAACCCTCATATGCCATCATTAGGATTATGAAATGATACAGCGCCTTTGGAAAACAGTTTGGCAATTCTACAGAGTTATCACATAGCCAGAAATTCCGCTCCTACCTGTATGGTCAAGAGAAATAAAAGCACATGTCCATGCAAAAACTTGTAAATGGATTTTACATCAGCATTACTCAATAACAGCCAAAAGGTTCACGGACTGATGAATGGACAAACAAATGTGGTATATCCAGACAAAGGAATATTATTTCGCCAAGAAAGGATGAAGTACTAATACATGCTACAATATGAACCTTGTAATGCAAAGTGAAAGAAACCAATCACAAAAGAACACATAATGTGTGATTCCATTGACATGTCCAGAATACCCAAATCTATACAGACAGAAAGTAGATTAGTGGTTGCCAGAGCTAAAGCGGCAGGAAATAAGGAGATAATAGCTAAAGGGCATGGGGTTTCTCCCTCTGAGGTGAAGAAAACTGACTGTGGTGTTTACATATATCTATGAATATACTAAAAGCCACAAAACTGTATGCTTTAAATGGGTAAATTGTATGATACGTGAATTACATCTCAATAAAGCTGTTTAAAAGGAAAAACGACTTTCGAAAGTGGTTCCCTCTAAAGTCTAACTACCCCAGGAGTTTCCTTCTGTCCGTGCTCACTCACCTGGGCACCTCTGGTTTGGGAATTCTTCCTCTAAGGACCAGGGCTCTTCACCTTGCTCCAACTTGAAGATCACCTGGGGTTTGGTAATGCAATACCCTGTGAACGTAACAATCCACAACAAAGACTTTATATATAGACCAGATCCACGTGCTTTTTAGATTCTGAAGGTGGAGAAAGATATAGCAGCAAGAGCAAAATGAAAGTACCCATTTGCAGTTTTCAATGGGAAAGCAATGACACAAACATCGTTTCTGTTTCTCTAAAGGTTTCAATTACCCAGGCCTCTTAAAAGCCTGAACAACATTAATCTCTACAAAGGGTCCATGTGTTTTGATGATTACAACAAAAAGGATTTGAATTCCAAGGGGAGTCACATAGTAAGACCTGCTCACCCATGGAGACAAAGTGGCTGCAGTTCTCCAGCATCACGTCTCTGTACAAGGTCCTATGAGCAGGGCCCATGTACTGCCACTCACCTGGGGTGAACTCCACAGTCACGTCTTCGAACGACACTGATCCCTGCAATGATACATTTTGTTCAAAGTTCAGAATTAAGTGACAAAGAAAATACCTTTGAGAACTACTATTTTCCTGTGTACTCTTAAGGCTCTAAAACAAATAGCTATAAAGAATGTCTACTCGTGCCCTAATTTGTCTTTAACTTTGGAGTTACTCAATTACTTAAAAGGGTTTGTAATGTACTGTAATTCATTCATATATTTTTATGAAAAATTTCAGTGTAAAGAATTCCTACAACTCTTCTACGTCCCGAGGGATTACCCTGGGTAGTCTAGAGAATTCTAGAGAATCCTAAGATGTTCAATCCCTCCAAGGACATCAATACCATAAATAATGGGAGCCAAGGAAACAGTACATGTAAGTTGTGGAGATCCCGTACATGACTGAACTTATGTATCGATAAACGTATAAAGATATATAAATCTAGAGCTCATGGAGAACAAAGGATGACTTACCTAGGAGATGGAATCAAACAGACTAGTATGAGAACACTGCCTACACTGAAGTAACAGCGACAGATATAAATAGAAAGATCTAATCAGCAGAAGCAGTAACCAATTAGCTACCCAATCTAGCAGTATGAGCAGCTTCTTGAATGCTGGTGCCAAATACCGATATTTAAGACATACAAAAAAAAATATCTTAGAAGTTTTCATGAGACAGACCTGTTCATGCTGCTACTGACTAGTCTGTAGAACAAAAAGCTGGAACTGTCCCTTAAACTACGCATGGTTTTAGAACACAGACGGGTGCTCTAGGACAAAGACAAGCATTAAGGAGACACTAGCAATTTAGGTGGTCATGGAAATTAACAGAAGCAGTCAGACAACAACTTGAGCACATAGGGATTGGACAAAAAAAAAGTACCAGAAACAGCATCTGAGGCACCGTGAATATTAAGGAGGCTGGCAGAAAAAGTAGAGGCCACAAAGCCAGAGAAGAACTTTTCTGAAGGTAATAATGGAATCATGAGGGAGTAGAGTATTGAAAACTGAAAAAAGAGAAAGTTTCCACAACAAAGACTTTAAAGGGGGTGGGAGGAGGGAGCCGGGGGAGTCGCCGTTCAATGAGTATAAAGTTTCACTTGTGCAAAATACTAAGTTCTAGAGATCAGCTGCACAACGTGATGCCACTAGCGAATGATACAGCACTGTACATGTAAAAATTTGTCAGGAGGGTAGATCCCATGTTAAGTGTTCTTATCGCAAGTAAACAGTAGAAAGAAAGGGAAGTAGATTAAGAGACAAGAGGACAGAAACACGTTTTTTTCCAGTATTATGTATCCGGTTATATCCTCACTCATGTCTTCGGTATGACTGAGTGAATACCTTCTTTGTGTGAAGTTCAGAGCCAGTAGCTGGGAACTTAAACAAATGAATAAAAGATGAGGAACCCCCCTCATTAAGTTTATCTTAATATAAAAAATAAAATAAAATTTAACTATATTTTCCAAAACTAAAACATTAGTGAGAAAACTGTTGTTTTTTATTCGTTTCTGCCAATCTCTCTAATATGTGACTTAATAAACAGCTGGATAAAAAAAAATTAAGCTAACAATGACAGAAGTGCAAATGGTGAAGTAGGAACCCCAGAAAATTCTCTCTTCCACAAAAACAATGAAAAAACTGGCGAAAATTATAGAAGTTAACAAAGATAATTTCTGGAAGTATACAAGAAAATTGGCTGAATCACTCTAAGTATAGTGATGTTGTATCATTTTAATACACCCTGTTCCCATCCCTCTCAAACTCTGCCACAGTTTGAGAATCCACAGGCTCCAACCTGCAGCCTGGCAACTACATGATGGGTTGTAGTTCCATCAAAGTATCATTGCCAGAAAAACTGTCATCATTTGGGCTGTTTGGTAGTTCGATGAACGACCCCACTACAAGGATATCTTTATGTGTGCTAATTTGGAGCTCATACAGTGTGTGAAAAGTCTTATCCTCAGAAGCATCTGGCCAAACATTTAAAGGCATTTGTTTAACTTATGTGGTGGGTATTAACTGAAGTGGTGGATAACAGCAGGAGCAAACAATGGCCTGATCGAGAAGCTTAAAATAGGAAATGCTGAAGAATGAGATGGCAAAAAAAGATTTTGAAAAGCTCTGATATACTCCTGAGAATCTAAAAGGCTACCCACATGCATAGAACTATGTATAGGCCCAGGGCTGACGGCATGCTCAGGAAAGACATGGGAAAGCCCTAACCTCTAGGTGACTATGAGGTTTGGCATAAGAAAGAAGTAAAGGCCACTACATGCTTATAAACTGCCTGACTGAACGTTGAAGGAATGCCTTCACATGCACAGAGCCCTGAAGCAAAGACTGGGAGACTACTGGTTCCAGGCATTTAACGAAACTTCTGAAGAAACTTCTACTGCTACAGACCACAAAAAATATAGGTTCTACAGAATTAGTTCAGAAAAGTCACTGAACAAATAAATATCAAGGATGATCCCTGTGGAGGGGAGACATTCTGATTTCTAGTGCTGCCTCATCTATGTTATTTTAAATGTCCAGTTATCAACAATAACAACAAAAACAACAACAAACTATTAAACAAGGGGGGAAAAAAAAAGAAAGTAAGATTCATATGCAGGAAAAAGCATAATCAAAAGAAACTGCTCCTAAGGAAGGAGATGTTAGACTTCCTAGGAAACAACTTTAAATCAGTTGTTTTAAATATGGTCAATGACCCCTAGGAAAGAATGTCTAAGGATAAAAGAAAAATATAGGAATAATATTTCACTAAGTAAAGAGTATCGATAAAAAGGAATCAAAGAGAAATTCAAGAGCTGAAAAGTACAATAACTGAAACAAAACTTTCACCAGAGGAGTTCAATAACAGATCTGAGCAAGTCGAAGAAAGAATGAACAAACTGTATAATATGTCTGTTGAAATTATGCAGTGTGAGAAACAGAAAAAATGATGAAAAATAACTATGAGATAGCATCAAGTTTACAAGTCAATGCATAGAGTCCCAGACAAAGAGAAGACATACTCTGAAAGAGTATTTGAAAAAATAATAACCAAGAAGTCTCCAAATTTGATGAAAACAATCTACACATACCAAAAACTCAATGACCTTCAAGAAGCATGAACTTGGAGTAAGAGAGCCACACCTGGGCACGTGATAATCAAACTGTCAAAAAGACAAAAAGACAAAAAAGTTTTTGAAAATCTCTGATATACTCCTGAGAATCTAGATGGCTACACACATGCATAGAGCTGTGTATAGGCCCAGGGCTGACAGCATGCTCAGAAGAGAAAGCCTTAAGTAGTCACCTCTAAGTAACTATGAGGTTTGGCATAATAAGGAATAAAGGCTACTGCAGTCTTGTAAACTGCCTAACTGAATGCTGAAGGAATGCCCTCTCATGCACAGAGCCCTTAAGGAAAGATGGGAGACTTACTAATTTAAGGAAATTTCTGAAAAAATTTCTACTGCTACATACAAGAAATACAGGTGCTAGAGAATTAGTTCATAAAAGTCATTAAACAAATAAATTTCAAGAATGACCCCTGTGGAAGGGAGACATTCTGATTTCTAGAGTTGCCACACTATTTCGTTTAAAATGTCCACTTATCAGCAACAACAAAAAACTCTGCTAATCAAGAAAAAAAAAAAAAAAAAAAAACAAGAAAGCAAGATCCATATGCATGAAAAGGTGTACTCAACAGAAACTGCTACTGAGAAAGCAGATGTTGGACTTACTAGGTAACAACTTTAAATCAGCTATTTGAAAATAGTCAAGAATTCGAGGAAAGAATATCTAAAGGCTAGAGGAAAATGTCAGAAAATATTTCACAAAGTAAAATGTATCAATAAAAGAAACTAAACAGAATTTCAAGAGTTAAAAAGTACAACAACTGAAACAAAACTTTTCCCTAGAGTTCAACAGATCTGAGCAACGGGAAGAAAGAATGAAAAACTGTATAATATGTCCATTGAAATTATGCAGTGTGAGAAATAAACAGAAAGAAAAAATCATAAAAAAAAAATAACTACTAGATAGCATCAAGTTTACAAATATATGAATAATGAGAGGAGAAATAGTCTGAAAGAATATTAAAGAAATAACAGCCAAGTCTCCAAATTTATGAAAAACATTAATCTACACATCCCAAAACTCAACAAACTTCAACTAGGATAAACATGAAGTAAAAATGCCATACCTGGACACATGATAATCAAACTGTCAAAAAAGACAAAGACGTTCTTGAAAATAGAAAGAAAGAAGTGACTCATCACGTACAATAGCAGTAACAGCTGGTTACTAATCTGAAACCATGGAGAAAGCAGTGGAATGTCAGATTAAAAGTGCTGAAAGAAAAAGATTGTCAACCAAGAATTCAATACCCAACAAAATTGTAAAAATTAAAACTTTTTGAGATAAACAAAAACAGAATGTGCCAAAAGCAAAAATGTCCTGCCAGAAATAATACAGGGAGTGGTTCAGCAAATCTTTGCAGACTGAAAGTAGATTAGTGGTTGCTTGAGGCTTGGGGTGGGGAGGGATAAGATAATGGGACGGGATAAAACCTACACACTTTTTTTTTAAGGCGATGAAAAGGGCCTATTTTGACTACAGTGATGTTTGCCCATATTTGCGAGAACACCTTAAAAAATCATATATTACACTGTAAATGGGTGACTAGCATGATACATGATTTCAATTGCAATAAGTACACCTTTAAAAATTGTATATTACACTTTAAATGGGTGACTAGCATGATACATGATTTCAATTGCAATAAAGCTGTTTTAAAATAAAAAATGAAAGAGGATGAAATCATTACAAAACATTAGAAAAGATTTAAGGGCCAAGGATGAAAATGCGGATAAAGGAAAGAAGGTGACTCTATGAACATAGCAGCAAGGGAAAGACAGAGCCAGTGGAGGTGCCACAGACACTAAAAGAGAAACTTTTCAGAAGGACAGAGTGGGAAGTAGAGGCAAGAGACACAGTAAAGTCAAGTAAAGAAAGGATGAGAAGAGATCTAGCGAGTTTGATTATAATCAAGTCTGTGGTCACGAGGACACAGGCAACCGGGCTTCATGCAGAGGTTTGAAGTATGAATGTAAAGTGTTGAAATATTTGAAAGAGAACAGCATTTTAAACTGCTGAGTAAGTTGAATATCATAGGTATTCAAAATATTTATGTAATCTTAAGGATATTCAGTTTATTCTTCAGAAAATGTCTTAATTCAACCCCTATGTCTGAGTTTCCGAAAGATAGTATTGACCAAGTTCACATTCAGCATTAAGTCTTCTGCTTTTATTGTAGAACAAGTAGAGGCAACATTCTATATTATTTTAAGATTATTACTGGAAAGTTAACTGGAACACCTATTTGAAAACAACAAACATATTTTTTGTCATCAATCTCTTTACATTCTACGAAGACACTTTGCTTTATCTTCTCACTAATGTCAGCCGTTAAAGAAATACTGTCTGACACTCTGACATGGATATCATGAACTACAGAGATACATTTGGAGCTCCAATTTGGCAATTCCTTACTGAATTCTTTCCTGTAATACCAGAGAATCTGCATATATTCAAATACCACCACCCTTGCCCTGCTATTCATCTGTATTTCTACATCTTCTCTGAATGCATGTGATCCATTTCTATTTCTACTTTTCCATGTTAACAAAGAGACACTTAAGTCCTTATAAAATCCATTGTAAAATAAACGGGTTATTCAACTGAACTCACCTGAGCTATGTTCATTTTCTGCTGCTCCTGGAAGAAGGTTAAAAACTGTAAAGGTTCCACTAGGGAGGAAGAAAAAGAAATGGGGTCATGAGAAACCTGGCTGCTTTACAACTCCTATATTCATGGCTTTGAATATCTCATAATACCAGCAGGAGAAAAGGCTTCCCTATGGAATAACGGCCCCTTGAGAAGGAACAGGAAGAACCACACAGAGGCAGCACCGTCTGAACATGTGCATGTCTTATGGGGGCTTAACCTTGCATTTTCGGAGTAAGGTAAACTGCTTTTTGTCAATCATATAACAATGTATGCCCCCTTATAACCAATTAAAACAAAAATTTTTTAACATGTAACTAAAATAAAGGATGAGTTAAAAAAAAAAAATTCAGGTACCACATAGGTGAAACCTTCTAATTTCATTAAAACTAGTCTCAAAAAACTACTCAGGCTGGATTGTTCATCAAGTTCTTGTTGTCTTTACACCTTAAGAATTTTCACAGAAAACTCTGAAATTAAAATGTGATGCTTTATGCAAGAAATATATTTTTTAACTTTTTGTTCCGAGTTGTTTGCAGTTTCTAAAAAAGATCCCTTAATAAGATGTTTATAGTATTTACCTGTGTGAGTAAACAGCACTGTGTTGCTGTTTGGTTCTACCCAAAAATCATTCATTTTTGGCCCGATATTTTTGGGCTCCCAAAAGGTGTCCAATATAAAAAACTTTTCTTCTTCTATCATTTTGTCATCTCCATGTTCAGGAAAGAGGGAGCATCAGCATAACTCTAAATGCCACATGTAGTGATGGACATGGTATGAGAACAGCTCAGAATCTGGAAGAGTGGGGACAGAAACAAAGAAAACATGGTGCTGTTTAGGATTTCATCAGCTCTGCTGGATACACCTTCCCTGAACATCATCTTCACTAGCCATCCAGTGAAGTGCTTTTCTCTGCAGCCTGACAGTCACCCATCCCTCTCAACCCCAAGCTGGTCCACAGATTCCACTGTCACACAGTCTGTGGTGGCTTCTGGACATGGAGGCATCACCAGGTTTTACTCATGCTACTCAGAGATCAAAACCTGCTTCTGGTGTTGCAAACCAGGACCTGCACCTTTCCAGCAGGGATGAAGGGTTGTTCTTCCAAGTGGCAGTTCGTAGGGCTCCTCTTTCCGGACTTAAAAGAGTCACTCTGCACCACAGAGGGGTGGGATCTAAGCCTGAGAAACAAATTCACTTTATTTGAAATCTTCATCCAACACTCTAAACCTGACCTTTTGGAATTCACCAGAAATGTGCTATCCAGTACTATAGCCATTAGCTGCACGCAACTACTATACCTGAAGTGTAGCTAGTGCCACAAATCAAAATAATATTTTGAATGTACTGAATTTAATAACATCAGTAAAATTAACTTCACCTCCTTTTATTTTTACTGTTACTACTAAAGTTTTTTTAATAATATTTTTTGTATTATATTTGCATTATCTTTCTGTTGGCCCAAAAATGCATAAGAATATCAGACTGGGCCTTTGAGGATGGAGACAGCCTGGACAGCGCAGGAAGGTGCAAGAAGCTCAGTATGACCCAGAAGCTATGGAGAAAACCCACAAATCCAGGATATACTTACCACGTGATTAGATTCTGTCCGCATTCATGTCACAATCGTATCTCTGGGAAGTTGAGGGCAGACAATTCGGTTAACTGCTCCAAAGGTTGCAACTCTAGATTTGGGTCAGGGAGGATACTAGGAAGAGCAAGAGAGAGTAAAATCTATATTTGCATCCTGCCTCTGTCACCCACCAGCTTGTGCCCTGGGGTATAACATTCCGCCCCATGAAGGTCCTTTCACCTGAGGAATGTCACGTTTATACCGACAAGTAGGTTTTTGTGAGGGTTAAATGAAATAAAGGAAGGGAACAAAGTGTTTTCTGATAGCCGCTTACACAGTGATTATAAGCATCTGACAAAATGTTTTGCAAACGATACCTTAGTTCTCAGAAGAACTGCACGAATCACCATTAGTAAGTAGCCTCACGTTCATCGTGAACGTCATAAAGATGCACTCTCCTCTCGCCACCTGCACTCCCCGCACCAGGCCTCAAGGAGCACCCTCTCCACATCAGGACTCAGCCCCACCGGCGCCGCGGGATCTGAAGGGGCGGACCCCGTAAGCACGGACTGGGGGAAGGGAGGGCCTACCTGACCGTCCGCTGGATTTCCCGTTCCTGCACCCCAGACAGACGCCTATATGACCTTCATAGGCCCAGTGTTCTCACCGTGGGCAGGGCAGCGCAGTCTCCGCAACCGCACACTCCCAGAGCCGTTATGATCGCGAGCCTCTCAAGCCAGTCTGGGCGGACCGAAGGACCCGGGACTGGAGTGCGCATGCGCGGAGTGAGAGCCGAAAAATCTGTCCCCAGAGGGCTCCGCGGTAGCCCCACACCTTCAAGACTACATTGCCCATGAAGCCTTGGGAGCGTGGGACGTAATTTTTGAAGCGTTTTCGCTTCGTTAGCCAGTTGGAAGACGTGAAAATTGGACCTGACCCCAGGACACTCTTGAATACCAGAGACTTGGGTTTAAAATTCAACATTAGAGCCTAAAACCACACTGCAAAACGTGGTTATGGATCAGATCCTGGTTAGAAAAACAACAGCTGCAAGAGACAATTGGGGAAACATGACGGTAAACTAGATGTTAGGAATATTAAAGAAAATTGCCATTACCTTGGTTAGTGAGATAATATTTGGAGGTCTAGGAAATTATTTTTTGACGCTATCTAATGAGATAGTTAAAATTATGAAATCGTGTATTTGCAATTTATTTTTAAAAATTAACCAAAAGAATAAGAGAAAGCAAATAGGGCTTACTCATTAAATCTGTGTAATATGTGTGTATGATGCTCATTGTACTATGTCTGCTATTCGGAGTGTTTGAATTTATTTTTAATCCGTAATAAAAGACTTGTGCTGGGTGGGGAAGGGCGAAAGGAAGTGAGGGAGTTTAATGCCGCTCCAGAAGTGTACCTTTTAAAATCAAGTTGCCAAAAGAAGTAAAGGTGCACACAAGTGTCTCTTTCATAGCTATGAAATAGAACACATACGACAATTTGGAGCCAGCATTACATGAAAAGAGGATCATCTGTGACCAGCAGGGCAATTTTCTTTAATATTCCTAATATCTAGTTTATCGTCAATTTTCTTTAATATTCCTAATATCTAGTTTATCTAGATATCGCTTATTGTCTCTTGCAGCTGATTCGTGCAGTTCTTCTGAGAACTAAGGTATCGTTTGCAAAACATTTTGTCAGATGCTTATAATCACTGTGTAAGCGGCTATCAGAAAACACTTTGTTCCCTTCATTTATTTCATTTAACCCTCACAAAAACCTACTTGTCGGTATAAACGTGACATTCCTCAGGTGAAAGGACCTTCATGGGGCGTAATGTTATACCCCAGGGCACAAGCTGGTGGGTGACAGAGGCAGGATGCAAATATAGATTTTACTCTCTCTTGCTCTTCCTAGTATCCTCCCTGACCCAAATCTAGAGTTGCAACCTTTGGAGCAGTTAACCGAATTGTCTGCCCTCAACTTCCCAGAGATACGATTGTGACATGAATGCGGACAGAATCTAATCACGTGGTAAGTCTATCCTGGGATTTGTGGGTTTTCTCCATAGCTTCTGGGTCATACTGAGCTTCTTGCACCTTCCTGCGCTGTCCAGGCTGTCTCCATCCTCAAAGGCCCAGTCTGATATTCTTATGCATTTTTGGGCCAACAGAAAGATAATGCAAATATAATACAAAAAATATTATTAAAAAAATTTTAGTAGCAACAGTAAAAATAAAAGGAGGTGAAGTTAATTTTACTGATGTTATTAAATTCAGTACATTCAAACTATTATTTTGATTTGTGGCACTAGCTACACTTCAGGTATAGTAGTTGCGTGCAGCTAATGGCTATAGTACTGGATAGTACATTTCTGGTGAATTCCAAAAGGTCAGGTTTAGAGTGTTGGATGAAGATTTCAAATAAAGTGAATTTGTTTCTCAGGCTTAGATCCCACCCCTCCGTGGTGCAGAGTAACTCCTTTAAGTCCGGAAAGAGGAGCCCTACGAACTGCCACTTGGAAGAACAACCCTTCATCCCTGCTGGAAAGGTGCAGGTCCTGGTTTGCAACACCAGAAGCAGGTTTTGATCTCTGAGTAGCATGAGTAAAACCTGGTGATGCCTCCACGTCCGGAAGCCTCCATGTCCAGAAGCCACCACAGACTGTGTGACAGTGGAATCTGTGGACCAGCTTGGGGTTGAGAGGGATGGGTGACTGTCAGGCTGCAGAGAAAAGCACTTCACTGGATGGCTAGTGAAGATGATGTTCAGGGAAGGTGTATCCAGCAGAGCTGATGAAATCCTAAACAGCACCATGTTTTCTTTGTTTCTGTCCCCACTCTTCCAGATTCTGAGCTGTTCTCATACCATGTCCATCACTACATGTGGCATTTAGAGTTATGCTGATGCTCCCTCTTTCCTGAACATGGAGATGACAAAATGATAGTAGAAGAAAAGTTTTTTATATTGGACACCTTTTGGGAGCCCAAAAATATCGGGCCAAAAATGAATGATTTTGGGGTAGAACCAAACAGCAACACAGTGCTGTTTACTCACACAGGTAAGTACTATAAACATCTTATTAAGAGATCTTTTTTAGAAACTGCAAACAGCTTGGAACAAAAAGTTAAAAAATATATTTCTTGCATAAAGCATCCCATTTTAATTTCAGAGTTTTCTGTGCAAATTCTTAAGGTGTAAAGACAACAAGAACTTGATGAACAATCCAGCCTGAGTAGTTTTTTGAGACTAGTTTTAATGAAATTAGAAGGTTTCACCTATGTGGTACCTGAATTTTTTTTTTTTAACTCATCCTTTATTTTAGTTACATATTAAAAAAATTTTGTTTTAATTGGTCATAAGGGGGCATACACTGTTATATGATTGACAAAAAGCAGTTTACCTTACTCCGAAAATGCAAGGTTAAGCCCCCATAAGACATGCACATGTTCAGACGGTGCTGCCTCTGTGTGGTTCTTCCTGTTCCTTCTCAAGGGGCCGTTATTCCATAGGGAAGCCTTTTCTCCTGCTGGTATTATGAGATATTCAAAGCCATGAATATAGGAGTTGTAAAGCAGCCAGGTTTCTCATGACCCCATTTCTTTTTCTTCCTCCCTAGTGGAACCTTTACAGTTTTTAACCTTCTTCCAGGAGCAGCAGAAAATGAACATAGCTCAGGTGAGTTCAGTTGAATAACCCGTTTATTTTACAATGGATTTTATAAGGACTTAAGTGTCTCTTTGTTAACATGGAAAAGTAGAAATAGAAATGGATCACATGCATTCAGAGAAGATGTAGAAATACAGATGAATAGCAGGGCAAGGGTGGTGGTATTTGAATATATGCAGATTCTCTGGTATTACAGGAAAGAATTCAGTAAGGAATTGCCAAATTGGAGCTCCAAATGTATCTCTGTAGTTCATGATATCCATGTCAGAGTGTCAGACAGTATTTCTTTAACGGCTGACATTAGTGAGAAGATAAAGCAAAGTGTCTTCGTAGACTGTAAAGAGATTGATGACAAAAAATATGTTTGTTGTTTTCAAATAGGTGTTCCAGTTAACTTTCCAGTAATAATCTTAAAATAATATAGAATGTTGCCTCTACTTGTTCTACAATAAAAGCAGAAGACTTAATGCTGAATGTGAACTTGGTCAATACTATCTTTCGGAAACTCAGACATAGGGGTTGAATTAAGACATTTCCTGAAGAATAAACTGAATATCCTTAAGATTACATAAATATTTTGAATACCTATGATATTCAACTTACTCAGCAGTTTAAAATGCTGTTCTCTTTCAAATATTTCAACACTTTACATTCATACTTCAAACCTCTGCATGAAGCCCGGTTGCCTGTGTCCTCGTGACCACAGACTTGATTATAATCAAACTCACTAGATCTCTTCTCATCCTTTCTTTACTTGACTTTACTGTGTCTCTTGCCTCTACTTCTCACTCTGTCCTTCTGAAAAGTTTCTCTTTTAGTGTCTGTGGCACCTCCACTGGCTCTGTCTTTCCCTTGCTGCTATCTTCATAGAGTCACCTTCTTTCCTTTATCCGCATTTTCATCCTTGGCCCTTAAATCTTTTCTAATGTTTTGTAATGATTTCATCCTCTTTCATTTTTTATTTTAAAACAGCTTTATTGCAATTGAAATCATGTATCATGCTAGTCACCCATTTAAAGTGTAATATACAATTTTTAAAGGTGTACTTATTGCAATTGAAATCATGTATCATGCTAGTCACCCATTTACAGTGTAATATATGATTTTTTAAGGTGTTCTCGCAAATATGGGCAAACATCACTGTAGTCAAAATAGGCCCTTTTCATCGCCTTAAAAAAAAAGTGTGTAGGTTTTATCCCGTCCCATTATCTTATCCCTCCCCACCCCAAGCCTCAAGCAACCACTAATCTACTTTCAGTCTGCAAAGATTTGCTGAACCACTCCCTGTATTATTTCTGGCAGGACATTTTTGCTTTTGGCACATTCTGTTTTTGTTTATCTCAAAAAGTTTTAATTTTTACAATTTTGTTGGGTATTGAATTCTTGGTTGACAACCTTTTTCTTTCAGCACTTTTAATCTGACATTCCACTGCTTTCTCCATGGTTTCAGATTAGTAACCAGCTGTTACTGCTATTGTACGTGATGAGTCACTTCTTTCTTTCTATTTTCAAGAACGTCTTTGTCTTTTTTGGCAGTTTGATTATCATGTGTCCAGGTATGGCATTTTTACTTCATGTTTATCCTAGTTGAAGTTTGTTGAGTTTTGGGATGTGTAGATTAATGTTTTTCATAAATTTGGAGACTTGGCTGTTATTTCTTTAATATTCTTTCAGACTATTTCTCCTCTCATTATTCATATATTTGTAAACTTGATGCTATCTAGTAGTTATTTTTTTTTTACCATTTTTTCTTTCTGTTTATTTCTCACACTGCATAATTTCAATGGACATATTATACAGTTTTTCATTCTTTCTTCCACTTGCTCAGATCTGTTGTTGAACTCTAGGGAAAAGTTTTGTTTCAGTTGTTGTACTTTTTAACTCTTGAAATTCTGTTTAGTTTCTTTTATTGATACATTTTACTTTGTGAAATATTGTTCTGACATTTTCCTCTAGCCTTTAGATATTCTTTCCTCGAATTCTTGACTATTTTAAAATAGCTGATTTAAAGTTGTTACCTAGTAAGTCCAACATCTGCTTTCTCAGTAGCAGTTTCTGTTGAGTACACCTTTTCATGCATATGGATCTTGCTTTCTTGTTTTTTTTTTTTTTTTTCTTGATTAGCAGAGTTTTTTGTTGTTGCTGATAAGTGGACATTTTAAACGAAATAGTGTGGCAACTCTAGAAATCAGAATGTCTCCCTTCCACAGGGGTCATTCTTGAAATTTATTTGTTTAATGACTTTTATGAACTAATTCTCTAGCACCTGTATTTCTTGTATGTAGCAGTAGAAATTTTTTCAGAAATTTCCTTAAATTAGTAAGTCTCCCATCTTTCCTTAAGGGCTCTGTGCATGAGAGGGCATTCCTTCAGCATTCAGTTAGGCAGTTTACAAGACTGCAGTAGCCTTTATTCCTTATTATGCCAAACCTCATAGTTACTTAGAGGTGACTACTTAAGGCTTTCTCTTCTGAGCATGCTGTCAGCCCTGGGCCTATACACAGCTCTATGCATGTGTGTAGCCATCTAGATTCTCAGGAGTATATCAGAGATTTTCAAAAACTTTTTTGTCTTTTTGTCTTTTTGACAGTTTGATTATCACGTGCCCAGGTGTGGCTCTCTTACTCCAAGTTTATGCTTCTTGAAGGTCATTGAGTTTTTGGTATGTGTAGATTGTTTTCATCAAATTTGGAGACTTCTTGGTTATTATTTGTTCAAATACTCTTTCAGAGTATGTCTTCTCTTTGTCTGGGACTCTATGCATTGACTTGTAAACTTGATGCTATCTCATAGTTATTTTTCATCATTTTTTCTGTTTCTCACACTGCATAATTTCAACAGACATATTATACAGTTTGTTCATTCTTTCTTCGACTTGCTCAGATCTGTTATTGAACTCCCCTGGTGAAAGTTTTGTTTCAGTTATTGTACTTTTCAGCTCTTGAATTTCTCTTTGATTCCTTTTTATCGATACTCTTTACTTAGTGAAATATTATTCCTATATTTTTCTTTTATCCTTAGACATTCTTTCCTAGGGGTCATTGACCATATTTAAAACAACTGATTTAAAGTTGTTTCCTAGGAAGTCTAACATCTCCTTCCTTAGGAGCAGTTTCTTTTGATTATACTTTTTCCTGCATATGGATCTTACGTTCTTTTTTTCTCCCCCTTGTTTAATAGTTTGTTGTTGTTGTTGTTGTTGTTATTGTTGATAACTGGACATTTAAAATAACATAGATGAGGCAGCTCTAGAAATCAGAATGTCTCCCCTCCATAGGGATCATCCTTGATATTTATTTGTTCAGTGACTTTTCTGAACTAATTCTGTAGAACCTATATTTTTTGTGGTCTGTAGCAGTAGAAGTTTCTTCAGAAGTTTCGTTAAATGCCTGGAACCAGTAGTCTCCCAGTCTTTGCTTCAGGGCTCTGTGCATGTGAAGGCATTCCTTCAACGTTCAGTCAGGCAGTTTATAAGCATGTAGTGGCCTTTACTTCTTTCTTATGCCAAACCTCATAGTCACCTAGAGGTTAGGGCTTTCCCATGTCTTTCCTGAGCATGCCGTCAGCCCTGGGCCTATACATAGTTCTATGCATGTGGGTAGCCTTTTAGATTCTCAGGAGTATATCAGAGCTTTTCAAAATCTTTTTTTGCCATCTCATTCTTCAGCATTTCCTATTTTAAGCTTCTCGATCAGGCCATTGTTTGCTCCTGCTGTTATCCACCACTTCAGTTAATACCCACCACATAAGTTAAACAAATGCCTTTAAATGTTTGGCCAGATGCTTCTGAGGATAAGACTTTTCACACACTGTATGAGCTCCAAATTAGCACACATAAAGATATCCTTGTAGTGGGGTCATTCATGGAACTACCAAACAGCCCAAATGATGACAGTTTTTCTGGCAATGATACTTTGATGGAACTACAACCCATCATGTAGTTGCCAGGCTGCAGGTTGGAGCCTGTGGATTCTCAAACTGTGGCAGAGTTTGAGAGGGATGGGAACAGGGTATATTAAAATGATACAACATCACTATACTTAGAGTGATTCAGCCAATTTTCTTGTATACTTCCAGAAATTATCTTTGTTAACTTCTATAATTTTCGCCAGTTTTTTCATTGTTTTTGTGGAAGACAGAATTTTCTGGGGTTCCTACTTCACCATTTGCACTTCTGTCATTGTTAGCTTAATTTTTTTTTATCCAGCTGTTTATTAAGTCACATATTAGAGAGATTGGCAGAAACGAATAAAAAACAACAGTTTTCTCACTAATGTTTTAGTTTTGGAAAATATAGTTAAATTTTATTTTGTTTTTTATATTAAGATAAACTTAATGAGGGGAGTTCCTCATCTTTTATTCATTTGTTTAAGTTCCCAGCTACTGGCTCTGAACTTCACACAAAGAAGGTATTCACTCAGTCATACCGAAGACATGAGTGAGGATATAACCGGATACATAATACTGGAAAAAAACGTGTTTCTGTCCTCTTGTCTCTTAATCTACTTCCCTTTCTTTCTACTGTTTACTTGCGATAAGAACACTTAACATGGGATCTACCCTCCTGACAAATTTTTACATGTACAGTGCTGTATCATTCACTAGTGGCATCACGTTGTGCAGCTGATCTCTAGAACTTAGTATTTTGCACAAGTGAAACTTTATACTCATTGAACGGCAACTCCCCCGGCTCCCTCCTCCCACCCCCTTTAAAGTCTTTGTTGTGGAAACTTTCTCTTTTTTCAGTTTTCAATACTCTACTCCCTCATGATTCCATTATTACCTTCAGAAAAGTTCTTCTCTGGCTTTGTGGCCTCTACTTTTTCTGCCAGCCTCCTTAATATTCACGGTGCCTCAGATGCTGTTTCTGGTACTTTTTTTTTGTCCAATCCCTATGTGCTCAAGTTGTTGTCTGACTGCTTCTGTTAATTTCCATGACCACCTAAATTGCTAGTGTCTCCTTAATGCTTGTCTTTGTCCTAGAGCACCCGTCTGTGTTCTAAAACCATGCGTAGTTTAAGGGACAGTTCCAGCTTTTTGTTCTACAGACTAGTCAGTAGCAACATGAACAGGTCTGTCTCATGAAAACTTCTAAGGTATTTTTTTTTGTATGTCTTAAATATCGGTATTTGGCACCAGCATTCAAGAAGCTGCTCATACTGCTAGATTGGGTAGCTAATTGGTTACTGCTTCTGCTGATTAGATCTTTCTATTTATATCTGTCGCTGTTACTTCAGTGTAGGCAGTGTTCTCATACTAGTCTGTTTGATTCCATCTCCTAGGTAAGTCATCCTTTGTTCTCCATGAGCTCTAGATTTATATATCTTTATACGTTTATTGATACATAAGTTCAATCATGTACGGGATCTCCACAACTTACATGTACTGTTTCCTTGGCTCCCATTATTTATGGTATTGATGTCCTTGGAGGGATTGAACATCTTAGGATTCTCTAGAATTCTCTAGACTACCCAGGGTAATCCCTCGGGACGTAGAAGAGTTGTAGGAATTCTTTACACTGAAATTTTTCATAAAAATATATGAATGAATTACAGTACATTACAAACCCTTTTAACTAATTGAGTACCTCCAAAGTTAAAGACAAATTAGGGCACGAGTAGACATTCTTTATAGCTATTTGTTTTAGAGCCTTAAGAGTACACAGGAAAATAGTAGTTCTCAAAGGTATTTTCTTTGTCACTTAATTCTGAACTTTGAACAAAATGTATTATTGCAGGGATCAGTGTCGTTCGAAGACGTGACTGTGGAGTTCACCCCAGATGAGTGGCAGTACATGGGCCCTGCTCATAGGACCGTGTACAGAGACGTGATGCTGGAGAACTGCAGCCACTTTGTCTCCATGGGTGAGCAGGTCTTACTATGTGACTCCCCTTGGAATTCAAATCCTTTTTGTTCTAATCATCAAAACACATGGACCCTTTGTAGAGATTAATGTTGTTCAGGCTTTTAAGAGGCCTAGGTAATTGAAACCTTTAGAGAAACAGAAACGATGTTTGTGTCATTGCTTTCCCATTGAAAACTGCAAATGGGTACTTTCATTTTGCTCTTGCTGCTATATCTTTCTCCACCTTCAGAATCTAAAAAGCACGTGGATCTGGTCTATATATAAAGTCTTTGTTGTGGATTGTTACGTTCACAGGGTATTGCATTACCAAACCCCAGGTGATCTTCAAGTTGGAGCAAGGTGAAGAGCCCTGGTCCTTAGAGGAAGAATTCCCAAACCAGAGGTGCCCAGGTGAGTGAGCACGGACAGAAGGAAACTCCTGGGGTAGTTAGACTTTAGAGGGAACCACTTTCGAAAGTCGTTTTTCCTTTTAAACAGCTTTATTGAGATGTAATTCACGTATCATATAATTTACCCATTTAAAGCATACAGTTTTGTGGCTTTTAGTATATTCATAGATATATGGAAACACCACAGTCAGTTTTCTTCACCTCAGAGGGAGAAACCCCATGCCCTTTAGCTATTATCTCCTTATTTCCTGCCGCTTTAGCTCTGGCAACCACTAATCTACTTTCTGTCTGTATAGATTTGGGTATTCTGGACATGTCAATGGAATCACACATTATGTGTTCTTTTGTGATTGGTTTCTTTCACTTTGCATTACAAGGTTCATATTGTAGCATGTATTAGTACTTCATCCTTTCATGGCGAAATAATATTCCTTTGTCTGGATATACCACATTTGTTTGTCCATTCATCAGTCCGTGAACCTTTTGGCTGTTATTGAGTAATGCTGATGTAAAATCCATTTACAAGTTTTTGCATGGACATGTGCTTTTATTTCTCTTGACCATATAGGTAGGAGCGGAATTTCTGGCTATGTGATAACTCTGTAGAACTGCCAAACTGTTTTCCAAAGGCGCTGTATCATTTCATAATCCTAATGATGGCATATGAGGGTTCTAAATTTTCTACATCTTCACCAGTACTTAATTATCTCACTTTTTGATTGTAGTCATCTGAGTGGATGTGAGGTACTATGTCATTGAGGTTTTGATTTGCATTTCTGTATTAGTCAGCTGGACCGGCATAACAAAATACCATAGCCTGGGTGGCTTAAAAACCAAATTTATTTCTCAGAGTTCTGGAGGCTGAAAGTCCAAGAAGAGGGTGCCAGCAGGGTTGATTTGTGGTGAGGCCTCTCTTCCTGCCTTGCAGATGAGCACCTTCTCACGGTGTCCTCACCGGGCCTTTCCTCTTTGCATTCATGGAGAGAGAAAGGTGTCTGATGTTTCTTCCCGTTTTTATAAGGATATCAGTTCTACAGAAATAGGGCCTCTCCTTTATCACGTTAACCTCCGTTACCTCTCTAAAGGTCTTATCTGTAAATGCAGTCACATTGGGAGTTAGGGCTTCAAAATATGAATTTGACTGAGACATAATTTAGTCCTTAACTATTTTCCTGATCACTAACGATGCCAAGCAGTTTTTTCATGTGCCTTTTGGCCTTTGTCTAATCATACTGATTGGCTAAAAAAGATATCCCTCAATAGTATGTTAGAAAGGTTATAAAATAAAAGAATGGTAAAGTTGTTAAGTCAATAAAAATAAATAATTTAGGGTCTAATATTCTGTTATCATTCAGGTTTATATTTAGGCAATAGATTCATTATCTTTAAAGAAATCCTGATAGCGCAAGAGTATTTGAATAGCTGCACTAAGCAATATGATATCAATGATCATAAAACAAAATATGAATTTCTAAGACTTTAAGATTTGCTTGAATTATGAGATCATAATTCTTCACTTAATGTTGTCAGTAGGTTCCTGGAAATTGACTTAAGTGAAATGAACTGTAATAAAACCACCTTTATTACAGTCTTCACTGATATAAAGAAGAACTGAGTTGTTAGGGCAGAAACATCACCAAACTTCAAAATAAAGATCCAAAAGACTTCTAATATTACCATTGATGTAAATCTGAGCTAGACATACATTTAAGAAAGATTAATCATTATTATCTAACCCGCTTATTCCAGTTCCGTTTTTCAGGTGGCCATATCCCCGCAGCTCAGCTCAAGGCAGAAACCCACCCTGGGCAGGATACCATTCCATCTCAGGGTGCATTCACACACCACGCGCACTCAGACATGGGGTTAATGTAGACACAGCAGTTCACCTAACATGCACATTTGGGATGTGAGAGGAGACTCGAGGACCCAGAGGAAATCCACACAGACGTGGGGAGAACATGCCAACTCCACACAGACAGTGGTCCTTGTAGGGAATTGATTTTTTTTCTCATCAACGTTGTAACTAAATGACATTTAATGAAAGGAATTTATTTGAGGACCTGCTGTACCTCATCTGATGAAAGAATAAATCCTGTGGCATATTTAATAAATATGGCTATAGAAGATATAAATGATATTTGTATTAAAGTGGACCACATAGTTGCATATGTGTATGCTGAAATTAAAGGACAAGCCTTTCAAGTTCCCTTGGAATTATCATAAGACAGTGAAAATATAGTTTTATTCTAAACACCAATAAATTCAACTAATTAGAATCACCACAAATAATATTCTCTCAACATAGTTCGATAAATGTAGAAAGTAATGATAAAATGAGTAGACAAAAAACCTTGATATGGAACTTTGGAAAATTATCTCTATTAAACAGTATATCAAGAAGGAAATCAATTTCAAAATTGCATGACATTTAGAAAGTAATAAAAATAAATGTGCATACTAGAAACTTTTAGTTATAGCTGAATTAGTGAACAGAGGTAATTTGTAGTCTCATTTATATTAAGAAACTGATCAAGAGCAATAACAAAAATATAATAATGAAGAATTTAAAAGTGAAATTTAAAATTGATCAACTGGAAGACAAATTATAGACTATATCTTAGAATAAAGCAATGAAATGGCTGCAACTTTAGTTAATCCTAAAAAAACCAAAAAGCACTTTCCCATAAAAATTCATGTGGAGACATACTTGTAAAGATGTAATATCAAACTAAATCCCTTTAGAAGAGCACTGTGGGAGGACTTGCTTTATTAGATATGAAGGATTTATGTAAAGCTCTGAGTAGTTAAGTAGTTTGCAGCTGGAGGGGGGATAGTTTAATAAATTAGTGAAACAAAAAGTTCAGGGAAACAAATATGATCCATAGACAATTGGTTTTGACATGTCCACTGTCCTATCAGAACAGTGGGTAAAGAATCCTGAGGTAAACTTATGGGTCAAAACAAAAAATCGGATTCAGGTGGCTTAGAGCAGAACTAGATATAGTCTATGTGATGTTAAGGAAAACATGTTCATAACTGTGCTTAGGAAAAGAATAAGATAGAAAGCATTAAATGAGAATGATGGCATAAACATTCTTTCCTATTCACTAACTACAGTTAAATACTTAAAATTATACATAAAAAACCAATAAGATTCTGAAAAATGGAAAGAAGAATGAAGATGAGGTAGTATTGCTGGCACTTAATGGAATACAGGGTGGTTAGTACAAGCAGAAGGCCAGTGAGAGTCCGATCTCTCAACCCTGCCCAGTGTTAACCTTCTCTATCTCCCATGGGTTTCAGTGGAGGTTTAGTGGGGAACCTCTCCCCACTTGACAGTAGTGAGCTGCGCTCTACTTCTGTTGGCATGGTTTCGGCTGAAACTGAACATTAACATTAATAAAGTACAATTTTTAATTTTCCGTAAGGACTATGCTTTTGTCGTCCTGTCTAGAAATGTCAGAACTCTTAACAGATTTATTCCTGTGATTTTTTTTTTCCTAGAAACTTTTAAATTTCACATTTTACACTTTGTGTTCCATTTGGTATTAATTTTTATAGAAAGTATGAGTTATATGTCAAGTTAAAATTTTTGAAAAGGGAGTCCAGTTATTCTAGCAGCGTTTGTTGAAAAGATTATCATTTCTCCTTTGAGTAACATTTGCATGATCTTAGAAAACAGATGAGTGTATATTTGCATTGCATTTCAGTATGTGTGTGTAAGATTGCATTCTATATGTCTGAGATTGCATATTTCTGTGGCATCTCTATTTATCTCCATATCTTTCCTTATGCGAATACCATATTAACTTTCTTACACTAGCTTTCTAATTTTTGACATCAGGTAGTACTGAGTCCACCGGAATTTTATGTTCAGATGACTTTATGAATTTTAAAACAAGCTTCTGATATTTATAAAAATGTTGGAATTTCAGCTTGAAGTGCATTGACTATAAATCAAACAAAATCAGCATAAAAAATATAGTTTTCTAATTCCTGAATAACATGTACCTCTCTATTTAGTATTTCTTTGATTTCTTTCATCAATAGTTTTTAGCATACAGATACCAAGTGGCGTGTATTGGTGCTATGGTAAATTATGTTGTGTATTTGATTTCAAATTCCAGTTGATTATTATTTGTATATTATTGGCTTTCATGTATTGGCTTTGTATTTTGCCTTTGCTGAAAACGCTTATTAGTTCAAGGAGCTTTTTTAAAGATCATTTTGTGATTTTTCTGTGTAGGCTTACTCTGTATCTTTCATTTTCATTCTTGCCTTATTGCATTAGTTGGAACTTACATTGCTGTCTTGAGTAGAAGTGCTGAGAGTAAACCCCCTTGTCTTTTCCTGAGTCTTAGGGTTAAAGCATTCAGGCTCTCACTCTTAGATGTGATGTTACCTGTAGGCTTTTCGTGGATTCCTTTTATTAGGTTGATGAATGGATTTTGAATTTAGTGAATTTTTTTTTTCTGTAATTGATGTGATTGTGGTTTTAATCTTTAGACAGTGAATATGGTGAATCACATTGATTGATTTTTTTGAATGTTGCAACAGTTTGCATTCTTGGGATGAATCTCACTTGGTCCTGATTTATTATTTATTTTAATATAGCACTGTGTCCTTTTGCTTACTGTTTTTCAGTATTTTTACATTTATGTTATGAGGAATATTACATAGGGTTTCTTTCTTGAATTGTCTTTGGTTTTGTTATGAAGATAATACAGGCCTCATAAAATGACTTAGGAAATATTCCCACATCTTGCATTTTCTTGAAGAGATTATGTAAAATTGGTATTATTTCGTCTTTCAATGTTTGGTAAAATTCACTAGTTAACACCATCTAGTCCTAGAGCTGCTTTTTCAATTACATATTTCTTGACCACATATTCAATTTCTTAAATAGATCTATTTGGCTTATTTCTTCTTCATGAGAGAGTTTAGTAGTTTTTTGTTTTCAAGGAATGTGTACATTTTATGTAAATTATCAACTTTATGGGCATAGAATTTCTCTTAATATTCTTTATTATCTTTTTAATGCCTATTATGTTGGTAGTTATATTTTCTTTTGCATTTATTTCTGATACTGAGAATGTGTCTTCTCGATTTTCCTCCACTGGCTTTTTATTATTTAAAAATCTTTTCAAAGAAGTAAGCTTTGGTTTGAGTGTTTTCAATTTCATTGTATCCTCTGATCTTTATTATTTTCTATCTTTTGCTTTCTTTATATTTCACTTCTCTTCGTATAGTTTCTCAAAGCTTAGGTAACTGGTTAAAGGTCTTTTTTTCCTCAATGTATATAATTTTAAACTATAAATTTATCTCTATAAACTACAAAATTATCTGAGTACTACTTTAGCTGTATTTCATAAATTTCTATAGTTTGAACAGTTTTAGATTTCATTTACTTAAAAATATCTTACTTTTTTCTGAGATGTCTTCATTGACCCATGGTTTAATTGAAAGTATATTAATTTACAAATATGTTTTATTTTTCCAAATAATTTTGCGCACCCGATTTCCAGCATAATTTCTTGATGGCTTGAGATCACACTGTATATGATTTCTCTTCTTTTATAAATATTTGTTTTATAGCCCAGAATATGATCTGTCTTTATGAACACTCAAATGCATTTGACAATAATGTGAATTCAGCTGCTTTTTAATATATTGTGTCTTTGGTTTTTCAGGGTATGGTTTTCACAAGTACTGCTTCATCTCTTCTAGTTGTAATATTGGGCCTACTGTGTATTCCTGCCTTTTTTTTTTTCTATACTTCTTTTTTTTCTTTTTTTTCCCTCCTACCTGCTCTGAGTTAGCCATGAGTACCCTAAAGCAACAGATTTGTTCCTCTTGCCTATGCCGATTTTATAGAGTAGATAGGAATATGTTTCCAGGTGGAATTTTGGCAATGCCTGCTGTTAACCATGTCCAAGAATTCCTTTTGAATGGGAATTTCTCAGGATTCTTCATGACCATTTCTGTGCGCTCTTGCTGTGGCTCGTGGCGGAAAATTTTGCAAGAGTGTTCACATCCTTTATATTTATGGCAGAACCACAGAGAAGAATCTTGTCTTCTTTTTTCTTTTTCTTTTTTCTTTTGTTTTCTTTTTTGGAAGTAGGGAGGCTTGAGTATAGTGGATATTGTCAGAACAGTTCTTTGTTAGACCATCTTTTCCTCAGATCGTTGGCTAGAAGGAACAGGCTTTTCTTGGAACTTTTTTAGTCTCCGCCTATTGTTGACTTTGGTTTGCAGGCTTTTCCAGCAGGCCAGCACGCAGAAAGAAAATCTTGGAATTCTCTGTAGTGCCATTTCTTAAGTCCTAAAGTCCACCTTTCCATTTTGTAGCATCTTCATTTGTTTGTTAATTTTTTTTTTCATCTTGGCCAGCACTGAATATAATAGCTGTTTTTTGTTTAAACGATATGGATGAGGAGAGTGTGTGTGTCTGTTTCTGTGCATGAATTACTAATCTTTTGAAAATTACCAGAAACAATACAATAGATAACAAAACGTGGCCTTAAGCTCCTTATGAGAAATATAAGGTTCATAAGATACTTTCAATTTTTCTCATTTTAGGATATTATAAGGTTGATGTCCACATTGAGGGGAATCAGGAAAAACAAGAGAAACCATTGCGGCAAATAATATTCATTGATAACAAAACACTGAATAAAGAAGGTCAGAAAGTTTTAGGAAAACGAATTAACTTGGATTCGATTCCAGATTTTTCAGGAAAAATGCCTTGTAAATGTGACTCATGTAGAACGAGTTCACCATTTGTTTCTGAATTAATTATTAGTGATAGAAATTGTTCCAGAAAGAAGGCCAATTACATGAATGTCTGTGAAAAGTTACAGTTTGTTATTAATCATGAGAAAACTCATACTGGAGAGAGGTCTTACAAATATAATAAAAACGTGAAAGCTTTCAGTCTTAGGCAGGATCATCAGAAAATTCAAACTCTGGAGCAATCTTCTGAATGTAGTGAGTTTGGAAAAGTTTCACACGATGAGACTGTTGTCTGTGTTACAGCTCAGAGTTTTCTAATAGGAGAAGAATCTTGTCAGGATTGTGAATTTAAGAAAAACTGTGACAAAGCAACTCTCTTTAACCACGCGAGAACCGGCACAAAGGAGAAATGCTTTGATCTTAATGAATGTAGTAGATCCTGTGACAAAACCACCACTGCGAAATACAATCAAGTTCACATGGTTATGATGCACTATGAATGTAATAAAAATGAAAATAACTTCAGTAAGAATTCACCCCTTACTCAACCTCAGAGAGCTGCTCCAGGACAGGCTTTTGCAAGAAGTAAATGTGAAGAAAACTTGAGCCAGAGCTCAGCCCAGAAAACACCAACTGGAGATATGTACTGTGTTTTTAATGGATGTACAAATGCCTTCTTCCAGGAATTAGACCTTAGAGTATATCAGAGAACTCAAACAGAAGAGAAATTCTGCAAATTTGATAAATATGGAGAATTCTGGCATCAAATCTCACCCCTCAGTGTACATCAGGAAAGTACCACAGGAGAGGAGTCATGAGAAAGTAATAAATGCAGGAGATTATTTTACAAGAATGCACACCTCATTCAGCATCAGAGGACCTGCTCAGGGGAAAAAACTCAAGGCAATGAATGCGGGAAATCCTTTTGTTCAAATTCACACCCTATTCATTATCCTGGAACTCATATGGGCGTCAATCTCTATGCATGTAATGAATGTGGGAAAACTTTTTGTCAGACATCAAACCTCAGTGAACATGTGATAGTTCATAAGGAGAAGCCTTAGGATAACAATGGATGTGGGAAATCTTACAAGAACTCTGCTGTCTTAGTACACCACAGAACACACACAGGGATAAAGCCCTATCAAACTAATGACTATGGGAAATCGTTCTCCAAAATTGCACAGCTCAAAGAACATGAGAGAATTCACAGTGGGGAGAAACCCTATGAATGTATTGAATGTGGGAAAACTTTCTCTAACAAGACCCACCTCAGTGTACATCAGAGAATTCATACAGGGGAGAAACCCTATGAGTGTAATGAATGTGGGAAAACTTTTGCTGATAATTCAACCTTCAAAGCGCATCACAGAATTCACACAGGGGAGAAACCCTATGAGTGTAATGAATGTGGGAGGTCTTTTGCCTATATATGTGTTCTGAGAACACATCAGAGAATTCACACAGGGGAGAAACCCTATAAATGTACTGACTGCGGGAGATCTTTCGCCCATTATTCAGCCCTCAGAGCACATCACAGAATCCACACAGGGGAGAAACCCTATAAATGTAATGGCTGTGAGAAAACTTTCACCCGTGATTCAGTCCTCAGGATACATCAGAGAATTCACACTGGGGAGAAACCTTATAAATGCAATGAATGTGGGAAAGCTTTTGTCAATAGTTCATCCCTCAAAATACATCAGAGAATTCACACAGGCGAGAAACCCTATGAATGTAATGACTGTGGGAGATCTTTTGTTGATAATTCAGCCCTCAGAGCACACCAGAGACTTCACACAGGTGAGAAACCTTATAAATGTAATGGCTGTGAGAGAACTTTCACCCGCAATTCATCCCTCAAAGCACATCAGAGAATTCATACCAGGGAGAAACCCTGTGAATGTAGTGAATGTGGGAAAACTTTCTCCAAGAAATCATACCTCAGTGGACATGAGAGAATTCACAAAGGGGAAAAACCTTATGAATGTAATGAGTGTGGGAAAATATTTTTTTATAAAGCAGTTCTCATAGTCCATCAAAGAATTCACACAGGAGAAAAACCCTATGAATGTAATGAATGTGGGAAAACCTTCTCCCAGAAATCAAACCTCAGTAGACATGAGAGGGTTCACAAAGGAGAAAAACCTTATGAATGTCACGAATGTGGAAAAACTTTTTCTCAGAAGGCAACCCTCAGTATGCATCAGGGAATTCACACAGGGGAGAAACCCTATAAATGTAACGAGTGTCGGAAGACTTTCTCTAGTACTTCAAACCTCCGAGCACATCTGAGGTCTTGCACAGGGGAGAAACCCTATGAATGAAATGAATGTGGAAAAAGTTTCTCTCTGAAGTCATATGTTAGTGCACATCAGAGAATTCATACAGGGGAGAAACCTTATGAATGTAATACAGGTGGATGTTTATTTAGTCAAATCTTATGTAATTTACACTCTCCTTTGTTATTATAATAAAAATCTTCCATACTTTGTCCAAACATATTGAAAATAATGGAGAAAATATACATGGCAAATATAAATACAAGACTAAAGCTCAAATTTTGATAAAAGTTTGATAAAAGTAATATATTCTTACTTTAAGGTAAGGAGGAAGAGACTGAGGACCTTAGAAGCGATAGTAGATGCAGAAGATGTGCTCGTGAATGTGTTTATTCATAATAATACCATCAAATAAACTCAAGTGCTCTTGTTCCCACTAAAGCTGTATTAAAAACATTATGACCAGCAAGCAGGGGACACACATTACTTTTAAGTGCACCTGGAGTGTTAAGACAGATTTCCCATGTGAACTCCTCAGTGAATCCTTATGACTGCTGCTGAGGGGATGCAGAATTAACCATAAGAGAATTCTGTATAGGACTCAAAGCTATCTCTATATGCTTCAGGCTGGACTTGGGGTCGCAGGGGTCTAGAGAGGAGGGCGGGGGAAGGCAGAGCACACTCAGAAAAGAAGAATATGAATGAAACACACTAGGGATATCTGAAGAGACTGCTCAAGACCTGAATTAGCTCCAGGCTTTGAATCCTAGTCTCACCCTCCACCCTACAGACCTTAAGAGTTGGTACCTTAGCTCACCTTAACCCATTCCTGGCTTCGGGGTGTAGCACATGTGCATATGTATAAATATTTGTGTTTCTCCCAAAATTTCTATGCTAAAATCCTAACTCTTAAAAATGATATTAGGTGGGGCCTTTGGGTGGTGCTTATAGACCCTCATTAATGGGATTGGTGTCTTATAAACGAGGCACCAGAGAGATCTCTAGCCCCCTCCCACCATGTGAGGACACAGCCAGAAGGTGCTGGCTACCAACCAGGAAGAGAGCCCTCACCAGAAAGTGACTTGCTAGCACCTGATCTTGGACTTCTCAGCCTCCAGAACTATGAGAAGTAAATTTCTATTGTTTCTAATCGACCCAGTCTTTGGTATTTTATTATAGCAACTTTAATGGACTAAGACGTATTTCAAAACTTACGTGGAGAGTAAGAACTATCTTCATTTTGGCAAATACAAAGTTGGGTCAAGTCAACGAATAAAAAAATCTTAAGTAGAAAATTATGGATTATTGGATTTGAAAATACTGAATTGGTCTGTAAAAGGATGAGTGTGTGTGTGTTAATGTCCCAAAAGTCTTTGTGCCGTTGAAAGCTTTACGAACTCCAAAATTATAAATGATCCAAATTTATAAAGTTATCATTTAAAGGCTTAATTACATATAATTCTTTCATATTTAGATCTTTGAATTTGAATAATACATTTTTAATTTTTTGTATATAGGTCTCTCTGATTGAAAATGTGACAAAACAAACACTATTTAAAATTCACACAACTAAGTAAGTGTAAAAGTTCTGTGTCTGGGTTTATACAAGACAAAAAACTTTATGTGGGGAAGCTGGAGCTGAGGAAATAGCCAAATTTTCCCCAGGAAATAGCCAAATTTTCAGAATCAACTTCAGATTTTCAAGGATTATGGAATTGGTGGGCCTCGAGTCAAGATCTCTAAGGGGCAATGGAACTAGGTGACATCTGGTTCCCACATGAAATTAAGAGAAAATCATCTAAGGTCTCTCTGACAGATTGAGGGTAGAGCTGGAATGAGAGATCTAGAAGGCCCAGAAGGGTGCAGAGGTACATGTAGCTGGATGGTGAGAGAAGGGCAGTAGTTCAGCCTCCTCTTCTTATTGTCCCCTCCCCGCCCTCAGGAACCTTTGTGACTAGGCCACAGCTCTGTGATGTGGGTGGGCCTGGGGTTCTGCTCCCAAGTGAACTTCCAGTGCTCAGTTGCCAGAAGGCAGCAGTGATATTCACATCATGGAAAATCCTCTCTCTTCTCTGAAGAGCATTATTGACACATGGATAAGCCTCAGTTTCACTCCCTGGGTGATTGATACCATCCTCGCCTTCCTGAGTGGACTGGGGCTCTTCCTCCTGTTACTCTTCTGCTTCCAGAGTAATCCATCTATACCACCACCTAGGAAACATAGAAACATCAGGAAGGTAAGGAACCCTTGGCCCAGACCCAGCAAAGCTGATCTTTTTTCTTATTATTTCACCTTTTCTGAATCACCTAGAGAAAATGGTGAGACGGGAATTCTTGGGAATGAATAGAACATCACGTTCTAGGAACAAGCCAGGCCGAGCAGGGGTTAGAGTGAGCACACGGATTTTGATCTGAAGATCTTGGATCAGGAGTCCAGGTGTGGTGGAGGGCTCCAGGGCACAGTCCCAGATGCAGTGACCAATGATCAAGGACTGGATACTAAGTAAGAGTTGGATCTCTACAGAGTGACAGGCCCCTGAGCACTAGTTCACCAACTGCTTTCCCATGGCAGGTGTCTAAGTCGAGCCTCTCCTCTGTTGGGGCTGATCCGAGATCAGTGCCGAGCCACTGAGTGTCTCTGAGCAAAGGCTGGAGTGGGGCTCTGGCCTGGGAAACCAGAGTCCTACCGGACTGAGCTCAGAGGGGCCTGTAGTTCTGAGAATGTGTGTTTTTTTCTTTTTCTTGAGCAAGAAATCCATGGTGGGTCTCATCAAGATTCTTTTTTCCATTCATCCAAGAAGAAAAGCAAAATATTTTATCTGCTTTACAAAAAAAATAAAAGGGGAAAAATTAGAGAGTCTCATTAATTAAATGTAGAAAGTCACTTTGTTCATGAACACTGAGCTTCTGTAGCTTGTCTAGAGACAGGAGAGTAAGAATGAGTCTAGCTCCTCACATTTTCTTGTCTCAGCATTCGGTGGAGCCAAAGAGGAAGAGAAAGATCAGGAAGAAAAGTAGAGCTTCGAAAGGTGAGTTTCTGCCCCTCAGCCCTGTGCCAAGGGGTTTGCCCCCCACCTGTCTGGTCCCTGAGGGTCCAGGTCCAGGTCTCCAAGGATGCCAGCAGCGGAGCCTGTTTCACAGGAAACAGAGCCATCGGGAAGGCTCTTGGGAAGGAAATTAAAATCCAGATACATCCCAGAATTGTATTCTGAATGAAGCATCTGAGAGCCTGGAAATGGGTGTCACCCAGCAGGGGCATTTGGACTGTCGTAGATCAATAGTATCCGACTGAAAGGTGAGAACCCACCCCCGACCCCTCCGCCAGGTCCACCTTTGAACAAGTTGTTTATCATCACTCAGTTTCCTCTGTAAGGTGCCCCCTGACCTCTTGCTCCCCTATGGGGCAGTTGTGAGGTCCGCAGTGGGTAATAGATGTGGAAGCACTTTGTAAAAGACAAAGTTTTACCCTTCTTGAGCCTTGTGATCACTGTCAGGAATTGTTATCCTTGACCTGGATGCTTGGGCTCCAGAGATCTCCCTTCAAAGTGTCTCCCCTAAAGGGCCATTACCCTAGCCTCCTGTAAGACCCCTAAGGCCCTGCCTTAACCACATGACCCGGTCTCCTGATTTCCAGCTTGCAGAGATTGCCTGCAAGAACTGGAAGAGGCTCAGAGCCTGATTTCTCTTCTGCAAAGGTAAAGAATCTTCCCCTTCTCTCGGGTCCACCACCCTCTGGGCTGCTGGACACCTCGAACTGACATGGAAGGGAGGGCAATGGGGTATGGGTGTGGCTACAGCCCTGGGGTGACAGACAGCAGGAGCACTGTGGAATAAATGTCGGGGATGGGGAGGACCCTAGGCACCAGGTGCCTACCCTGCAGGATCTCCTGGCCCCACGTGCCCCTGGCTGCAGCTTGTGCCTCCGTGTCCTGCAGCCACCTGGGAAGGCTCCCTGACAAAGGCAGCTTTTGTCAGAGCTCAGGTCAAGAAGCCACTGGTGAGGCGTGCAAAGCAGTTCCTGAGGGAGCCCGCCAGCCCTGTGCAGAGCCTGTGGAAGATGCTGCTTCCGTCATGTCCCCGTTGGCTTCCCCAGCTCCTCCGACTGAACGCCTGCTACCTCTGGCCTCTGCCCTGTCACAAAGTCCTACTACTTATTCAATTTCTATTCATTCACATTCATCCCTGAGTGGCTCTCAGCCACCAGAGCCTTTCTTTCCGCTGGACGACCTTTCACCACGGCCACTTGCACTTTCCCCTTCTACCTCATGCCTCCATGATTCGGAGGCCCACTTTCCACCTCCAACAGCCTCCTCTGCACCACCACTGTCAGACTCCACTATGACACCTCCTCAGTGTGACTTGATGGCACTCCCACTCAGGACCATCCCACAAAGCTCATCTCCACACACACCTTTGTCAGCTTCTCCTGTCGCAGTCCCAGCCATCTCAGGCCTTGACTACTCAAGCTGTTCCATTTTAACCCCGTCTCAGTGGCAGGCAGCTGCCAAAGCCTTGTGCCTCTCAAACTCATCACAGTGCAAATCCCAACAAGAGCACCTGTCCCACCACTCACAAGAGGCCTTGCTCAGGAGAGACTCCACAGAAAGAATGGTAGAGGCTGTTAGCCCCTCCTTACTCGAATCCGATGACCAGAATCTCCTGGAGATACAAGTCACAGAGAGAATCAAGATAAAGATTTGGAAGGAAAAAGACAAAGACGGATTATATCCAAAACAAATGAGCCCAGACTACCACCTGAATTCTTTGGGGAAAATGTTGCCATCACTAGGTGCTGAGCAGGACACCACAATCCCCCAACCCTTCTGGACCGCGAAAGATAAGCCAGAGCAACTGCCTAGTCCTCAGCAGCTCTCATATCCTAAGGTCTTGGGGGACCATCTACAGCAAAAATACAACCAGCTTTTTTGGGGTCTCTCCTCTCTGCACAGCGAATCCCCGGTGGCTACTGCCTGGATCTCTGAGAATTCTTCCACACTACAGTCTCCCTCATTCTTATTCAATGGAATCTCAAATGCCTGCCCGATTCATCTGCAGGCTAAACTACCTCCACTGCTTTCCCATTCCCAGCCCCTGCCCCAGCTGGAGTTCCAACCTCAAGCCTTGATTCCAAGGATGCTGCAATTACAGGCCCCACCTCTGACTCAGGCCCAGGCCCATCTCCAAACTCCTGTACAAATCCTACGACCTTCTTCTCCATCCCAGATTAGAGCCTGTGGTGTGTCTTGCCCGACAGCCCGGAATGAGCTAAAATCTCTCACCTCAATTGAGATTCAAAATACAGAATGGCCCTTGTTGCCGAAGCAACTAGAAAGTGGGTGGGCTCCGCCGTCTGTGATCGAAAGATCTCAGGAAGTCTTTAATATCTTCACTCCCAACCTTCCCGAGGACAGCTGGGTGGGCTCCATCCTTCCCGAGAATTTTCCAATCAGTCCAGAGCTCCGGAAGCAACTGGAGCAACACCTCCAAAAATGGCTTATCCAAAACCACAAAAAATGGCTTATCAAAAAACCTCGCAAGATACAAGAATCTCTGGAACTAAGGCAGCTTCAGAGCGAATTACCAGGGAAATGTCCGGTAAAGGACAAGCATGGGGCCTCACGGCCCTCTTCCTTCACAGGTGAAAGCAGCAAGGATCCGCAGAAGGTGGGGTTCCAGCTAAAGCAAGACATGAGCAAGGTCCCTAAAAACCTCTCCAGGTCCTCCGAGAGGCCTATAGTGGCATTTCAGGAAGTAGACTCTGAAGGGTCAGAAAATGACTGGATGCTTTTAAGAAAGGACTTGACAAGTGGTTTGCCGAGGAGCTTAGACAAAAATCTAGAAAACATCCCAAAAGGCCATTTAGGCAGGAATTGGGGGCAAACCAGCGAGGGTTTAATCCCCGTGAGTGTGCGTCGATCCTGGCTTGCTGTCAACCATGCTTCTCCCAAGTCCAACGCTCACATGGAAACCAGGAATTTGGGAATCTTAAAGGGTTGGGAACCCTGGGTGAACACCTCCCACAGGGTTTCCTTCCTCGACACAAACACTCAAAAGATGCTGGAAGCACATTTGACAAAGTTTTGGGTGAGGCACATGTGGGGCCTGCCCCTCAAGCTCATCAAGTCCATTAATCACTTTACGTTGAAAAAGGTTCAACCCTCACCCACTCTGCAGTTTGCCTTTCGGCCCTCAGCTCCCTGTGTCCCTGGAGACCACTCGATAGTCCAGCTTGCTGAGGTCCTTGGAAAACTTCCTCAGCCCCATCTGGGAGAGAAAGCGATAGGAGAGGAGTCAGTTCCCACCCTGGAGAGGACTCTCCTGGCCCCCTTACCTGTGTGTGAGGAAATCCAGAGGGCTCTGGGACAGATCCCACTTGGTGATGACCATGGGACCACAAAGGCCTCTCTGGCTAGACAGGAGGGCAGGTCGCCACCTCAGGCCATCACACTCACCTGGCAGAGTGGGATTGTGGAGTGGGCCATGAAGGACAGCACAGAGCCCAGTCCAGGTTCAACAATGTCCAGGAACGAGCCAGGAGGGAAGAGTGGTCTACATGCCTCACGAGACCCCAGCCATCAGGTAACAGTGCCAGAGATGAACATAGGACCCCAATCTTTGAGGGCCAAGGAAGCCAGGGAGGCAGGGAAGGCCACATTGTCCCCTGCTTTTCAACCAGAGTCTAGAGACATCTTGGGAACCAATGTGCTGACAAAGTCCCAAAACAAAAATGCACATTTGTGTAGTTTAGAGGCTCCAGGGACCAGTAAAAGTCCCCTATACCCTAGAATGACTGTTCTCCAAGATCCAGGAGAGCCACGCCTTAACACAGAGATGGTTAGTGAGTTTAAGTCCAACGTAAAGGTACAGTCAGAGAACCTGCCACACGAGTGTCCCAGACACAAGCCCCTTGCTACTGACAACTTGGCCTCTCAGGTGCCTCAGTGCCATCCCCAGGGAGTGCCCAATGGAAACAAGCTAGTTTTCCAGATGCTGTGTGGCCTCAAGGCAGCCTCAAGCAGCAGTCCAGAGCAGCAGGAGCCCAGGACCAAAAGATATCAAGGCTTTTGGAAGAATCAGAGCGAGATGTTTGTCCCTACTTATGAGAGAGAGGACTGCAGGTGGCCCAACCCAGGAGAGCATGCAGAAAAGCTCGAGAAATTGGGGACCTGTCAAGACAGGAGTATGAGTTCCTCTGCCCAAGCCAGAAAAACTGTAGGCTCTGTTGGGAAGAAATACCTCCAGCTGCTGCCAGAGAAAAAACAAAGTGTTTTACAAAGCTTCTTCAAAAGAAAAATGAGGATTTTCCCCCATAAAAAATTCCAAGGTCAAGATGCTTTGCAAAAGTGCAAGCCCAAATCAGCCACTGCCCAGAGCCAACAGTCAGTCAAAAGCAGATCAATTCTGGACAGCGAGAATGTGGAGGCTCAGGAGCTCATGACAGCTGTGGGACAGATTCTAGAGAAGAAAATGGCCGTTCACCATGGACTTCATGCCACGAAGTTAAAGGAGCACAAACGGGAACACCCAGCCCCAGTATGTGTGTGTGTCTGCTGCCTTCCTTACTCCACAGAGCAAGCGAGAATGATGAATTACACCCCTCACAGTCAGCAGGCTGACTCCAAAGACCAAAATTGTTCTACCAGGGAAAAGCAAGTCAGACCTGAGAAGTCCTTGAAAAGTGTCAGATTCGATGATGAGCAGCTGGAAGTGAGTCGCACCCCATCCCTGGCCCCCAAGAAAACACTGTCTCCAGTCAGTGCCTGCCAGTATAGGCCAAGGATGCCGTGCACGCCAGGCCACCAACCACACTGCCCACGGCATTATCTTTTTCGAGGAAGGGTCTTGCCTGGTCCGTGCTTCACTAACCTTTTCTAGTAGGCAAATATGTCTCCAAGAAAAAAAAAATCAGTCCATGTAGAGAAGCGTTTTCTCATTACTACATTCAAAATATTTACTTTTCCCCAATATATGTTTTTCTCTCATAAAAGGGTGGTGTAGTGACTTCTCCTTGTGCTTGCTAGGTGTGTGCTTTGGCCTCGAAAAGAAAGGGGCATGGACGGAGGCTGATCGTGGCATTGCGAGCTTACTCCTTACCCCAAGTCCCTTCATTGCCCCTGATATTTTCACAATACTTTCATTACTCAAACAACAAAAACTACTCTAAAACAAGACGAAAAAAACCCATAAAAACTCCACTCGAGGATCTGGTTCAACCCATCTTTCTCCTGCTTCCACTCAGCTTTGAAATCGTGCAGCTGTAGGAAATAGGTTTACAGGGGCCTCACAGGGTTGGACATTCCCACTCAGGCTCCAAGAATTGTCAGGAAGTTTTGGAGTGGGGAGTTCAGAAGCAAGAGAAATCTTGCCCCTGGATCTCTTGGGCCCTAAAGACTCCTTAAGGTCCCTTCTCACTCTAATGAAGGCTGCGATGGGGATGGCCTTGTGAACCCCTCTCAGCTTAGCCTGAATAAAATGTACAGCTCGCCCTCCCCCACCTCTGCCTTTCCCACATGTAGAGACCAGACAGATGGCACTTCCTGCTTTGCGTGTGCGTAGGTGTGAGCCTCAGGGAGGATGATGATGAGGGCTGTGTTCACTCCTGCCACAAATGAATGAATGGTCATGGTCACTGGTGACCTGCCTTTCCCTCTATTAACCCCAGGGGAGGAATTCTGGATGAATGGAACAGGGTGTGACTGTATGTGGGTAACTATCTGACAGTCGGATACCGTGAAATTTGGGTGGGATGTGGGTGAAGAATTGAAAAGGTTGGATCCAAGAAAGGAGGCAAAGTGACACAGAGTGTCCATAAATATGCAGCGACCGAGAAGCCCTGATGTCCCATCATCATCTACAGGTATGGGAGGAGGGAAGGGGAAAGGGCCCCAACCTCTGTCTCCACCTTCTTCAGCTCTGAGATCCCAGATATAAAGAAGCCACCTCTAGGGCCAAATCTGCAGAATTAAAGCAAGTCAGGAATGGTTAATTGTCTCCACAATACACTTTCTAAGCTTGCACATCCTTGCCTCCTGAATTCTAGAAAAGATGACTTAACAACAGGTGGAAAAGCCAGGACTAGAGAACTCAGTGTCACTCCCAGTCTGGTGACCTTTACATAAACACATGGCCCAAGGTCTGCTCCAGGGGAGAGTTGGGGACTTAAAAGGATGAGAGACTGGCCTGCCATCACGTAATAATTCTTATGTGATTCTAGCCTTGCTTATCCCAGAGCCCTGCAGGAGACGAAGACACCACACAGGATTTATCACACGGGAGCGCAGAAGTGACCTGTCCACAATGGGTGGTGCAGTCCAGGATTGGTCCTCGGCGTGGCCTGCTCCTAGTGTCGCTTGCCTCCTCTCTGGCCCCAAACCACACAGAAAAAAGGGAGACCAGGAACAATCTTTCTAGAGTGATTCTGCACTTTGTGCCACACTTGGCACACAGGGGACCCAGCTCGGGTGTCCTTGCAGTGGTGGAGAGTCCTGTTCTAGAACAACCCTGATCTGATGACAGCAGGAATGGTCCTGCTCCCACACCTGTCAGGACCCCAACATGTGGGACCAGGACCAGGGTTGAGGGGTGCAGGAGCATAGGCATTCTCATGACACAGGATCTTCCTGGAGCTAGTTCCTGCTTCTGGGATCCTGAGCTGCCACCAGGCTGGGCACAGCAGTGCAGCCTGGACCTGTGGAAGGGTGGGACCCAGGGCAGGAAGTGCCCCAGGTCTTCGAGTGCTTGGGAGAGGGTGTCACACAGCTGAGACCTTGAGCCTGGCTGTGCTCATGGGTCGTCTCAGGCACCGAATGGTGAATTCTGAGAGTCGGGGGGGAGCTGGACATGCACCCCATGCTCCTGTCAGCATAAGTACCAGAGTGACTGGGATGCTGACGGAAGCAGCAGCAGGAAGGGGCAAGTCCCACTGCTCATCTGTTGTTGCTGTCTTTCATAAGGCACAGTAAGGCCAGCTATAGAGGGACCCACACAGGGACCTCTCACATAGAGATGACACACACAGACACCTCCTAACAGAGACCTGTCACACAGAGACCTAACCCCAGACACCTCCCAAAAGAGAACTCTTCACACTGAGGCCTCACAGAGATGCCTCACAACAGACATGTCACAGAGCCACACAACACAGACTTCACAAAGGTACCTCCCAACAGACACCTCTCACAGACACCTTCCAGAGAGACCTCTTGTTGTCCTACAGAGACTTCATAATAAGACCTCCACACAGATTTCACAGACATCCCACAGAGACCACCCATATAGACTTCACCCAGAAACAACACACAGACAGCACATGTGGCCTCACGGAAACCACCTGAGCACCACCCACTGACAATTCCTTCTTAGTGAATGCGCAACTCAGACAACTGACAGCAAAGAGAGGTATTACTTGTGTCCCCTTGAGATCCTCGAGACACTCTGACATTGTCAGGTCAGCATCATACTAAATGGTGTTCTCTACTTGGAGAAATGCTTGGGAATTTTTGTTCTTTTGTAATGTCATTGCCTCAACAAAAAAATAACAAATTCCACATGTAGATTTGCAAAATTAATTATTCTTCAGGTTTTCAGTAGCTTGACCTTCAGAATTCAACATACGGTACATCAAAGACTTTACATGAGGAATAAAACTTCTGTCATTGTCCTGATTGAGCTGAAGACCATTAAAATCTTAGAAACCTCAGGGAAAAACAAAAGCCTTTACTGTGAAGTTGGCTTCAGTAAACATCAAGTAAGATTAGACTAAAATCTTGTATATTGGTAACTTACATTTTTGAATACATACTGAGTTTGTGTCATAATTTTTTTCTGTGGAAATGTATCAGTTTCAGAATTGAAGATAAAATCTACCTAGAACTAATATAACAAAACTACATTTTATATGTAATATTGTTTTATAGAAAATATATAAGAAAACACTTGCTGTGCACAAATTCACTGAGGAATGTGAAGTTTTAAAGATGGAAGAATGACATCACCAGTATATGTTTGTGGCCAGTTTCTGAGCTATGTGGTACATTTATATGCACCTATGTAATGGAGAACTCATTGTTGAATCTCATAGTCCATCAAAGAATTCACACAGGAGAAAAACCCTATGAATGTAATGAATGTGGGAAAACCTTCTCCCAGAAATCAAACCTCAGTAGACATCAGAGAGCCAGTTTCTGAGCTATGTGGTACATTTATATGAATCTATGTAATGGACAACTCTGGATCTGTTCACTTTCTGTTTTTGAGTGACAATCTCTATCCTTCCTCTGTTGGTGTCCTTCAACTTAATGCTGTTAGATTTTTCCCTGCCTGCTATGTCAGAATGTTGATCTAGCCCTGTTTCTAGGATCTTGTAGATCCATGAGATTTCTCAAGGCTGTGTGTGTAGGTGGAGGGTGGGTAAGGGTGGGAGGGAGGTGGATGCTGATTTTTTAATTTAAAGTTTTCAATTACAATTTTTATTCACTATTTTGTATTTCAGGTGTACAGCATAGTGGTTTGACATTTATATATTATTTATGAAGTGATCCCCAGGTGTTGGTTCTTACATGTTCTTTTGGCTTTCATTTTATGCCATTCTAATGGTTCGTTTTTCACCGAGTAATTAAAAAGCGAGTCTTCCTAGCAGTCTTGTATGCATGTAACCTGAGCATCCAATCCGGGACCTTTTCCTTAACTCCATGATGCTTGCTCACACTGCAGCATTGCAAACCAGTTAATTTTATCTTGCTTGGATAGCAGGTTTTAGAATTGGAATAAAATCAATGCTACTTTCATGTCCAGTACCACATAGTATTGAAAAGTACTCACTTTTGGGGGAAACAGTATAGTATAGTCTTAGCCAAGAAAATATTTGGTCAATCGCTTGTCATTTCAGGATGTGGTTTGGTCAGCACAGAGAAGGACATAAATGGGATTCTCATTTTTAAACCTGGACCACTAAAAGTTTCTCTCAATCCTGGCAAATTGCTTTCTGCAAGTATGATCTGGTAGATTGAGTATGTGGACAATATGTCAGTCGATTCCCACGAGTAAGTTTTCCGTTCCCCATCTCCTTTCGATACGGCATGAGGGAAAATGATGGTATATCTTTAGCATTAATTGGAGGACAGGTATTTCTTCGACAGTGGCTTATTATCACTTAACTTAGTGGCATCACTGCCAAAGAAAAGAGCCAGGAGTAAGAACCCACCATTGGATGAAGGCTGTATCATAGTACCACTAGGACTAGCGCACCAGAGACTGGATCAGCACTCTTGGCAGGAGAATTCAAGTAGCTATGGGAATGTTTACTCCTCATTCTGACAGCTTAATGCAATGTGAGCTTACTGCACTGTACCAAAAGGGAAATGAAAGTCAAAAAGCATCTTTTTCTACATGCTTGATTTTTTCAGGAAACTGGACTTATAGAAAACCAAAGAAAATTATCCAACTTGGAATACTTTAAAATTTAAAAAAAAAAAAATTAACTTCAGTTTAGAATTGTTGTAGATATAAAGAAAAGTTACAATGGTAATTCCTATATACTCCTCACACAGTTCCCCTTCTTAACATCTTTTATACCTCTGGTGCATTTGCCATAAGTAACTTTGATACATTATTAACTAAACACATTATTTTTCTGATTTCACTAGTTTTTCTCTAGTGTTTTTGTATTCCAGGATTTCATCCTGGATACCACATTACATTGAATTGTCATGGCTTCTTAGCTTCTACTGGTCCGTGACAATTTCTCATACCTTCCATGGTTTTGATTACCCAGACAGTTTTGAGGAGTCTTTGTCAAGTATTTTGTAGAATATCTCTCAATATGGGTTTCTATTATCTTTTTTATGATTGCACTGGTGTTACAGGGTTTTTGTAGGAAGACCACAGAATGAAGCTATTCTCATCCTATCAGTAGTATATGATGTCAATGTGAATGATCACTGATAATGCTAAACTTGATCACTTGGTTGGAGTAGTGTCCCTCAACTTAAAAGCAGGTAAAGCACCGTGCTTGCTACTTGGTAAAGATTTCTTTTATAAATTGTTTATCAAATTGTACATAAGATAAGATCAGATTTTTTACATGTTTCTGATTTTAATGTTGGAAAAAATATAAATAGAAAATAACAACACCCAGAATTTAAAAATAGCCTCAAGCCGATCCAGTTCAGAGTCCAAATTTTTGGTTTTTAGTGTTTATTAGAATATGAATGAATCGTTGCCCTTTTCTTTGTTCCCCAGGATTTAACTTTAGGATTTTATTTATCTTCACATCTCATTAGGAGAGAGGTATCCAATTCATAATACCTCTTAATCTTGGAGTTTAGAGCTTGAGTAAGGAAAGGATTGACAGAAATTTGTTTGCATTTTATGAGCCAATCAGCCCAGAGTTGATTATGTTAATGCAGAAAATGGAAGCAATACAAAAATGACCAGCCATGATAACTAAGAAATCTATGATGGTAGGAGAAATAAATCAGTCTTAAGAGCTAGATGGGGTATCAAAAGCCAAATGCCTGCATAGAGTTTTTTAAAAGCATTGATAAATTTATGGTACTAATAAGATTTTAAAAGAATGGCTATGTTATCATTAGTTTGGGACATATGGGCCACTGGCAGTTGACATAATGAGATGGATACATATAAGATTATGAGCTGATGGTCAGTCCCAGATATTAGTGTAATAGTGAAACTATGGAAGGGTTCTAAAGCAGCAAGAATTCCTAGTGAAGCAAGAATACATGAGCATATGTTATTACACACATACAATGCATATCATCAGACTTAAGTGTGGATGAAAATCTAATAGGAACTCATAAAATAACACCTCTGGGAGAGAACAAAGTTAATTGGAAGAAATGTGGCAAGCAGTTCTATTGATAAACAACGTGTTTCCAAACAGGCATGCATTTATCATAGAGGATAATAACCTGGGCTTCTGATCAAGATGGTGGAGTAGGTAAATGCTATGCTTTCCTCTTCTCACAACCACACCAAAATTACAACTAAACTGCAGAACAGTCATCATTGGGAGTTGCCTGAAGTCTAGCTGAACAGAAGTCTTTCAATTGGAAACATACAGAAAAGGCTACCTTGAGACTGGTAGTAAGGGTGGAGATATAGACCGGGCTGGTCGCACATTTGTGTGTGGCAGTTGAGAATTGGGAGGGATATCTCAGCTATGGAGGTCCCCTGAGAGGAGCAAGAGGTCCTGGCCCCACACTGGGCTTCCCAGCCTAGGGTTCCAGTGCCAAGAAGAGAAGTCCTCATGTTTTCTGACTGTGAACACCAGTGAAGATTGTAGCTGAATGAAATAGAAGGTGAATGGAGTCATAGACATTCCTTTTAAGAGGCTTTGCTTGCAGAACTTATTTGCTAATGGACTCTGCATCAGCTCCAAGTCTGGGGCAGCAGATCGAAAGGCTCCAGGGACATAAGGAGAGGAAATGAGGTATCTAGCTTCAGTGAGGGGGCCAGAGGGACAGCTTTCTCAAGGCAGAAGTGCTGGTGGAGGCAACTATTTCTTCAGTGAGTCCTACCCATACCTGGTATGCACTTGCAGGTAGCCATTATGACTGAATTTCCATCAGTTTGGCTAACACTGGTCGATCCGCCCTGGTGATATCCTGATACCCTGCCTCACTGAACTTGCAGTCCCACTGAGCCACTTTCAGTAGCTTTTCCATACAAACGGCCTGCCTTGGTTCATGCTTCAGACTTTCCTAAAACTTCTCAAAGGATCTCAAAACCCAAACAGTATCTGGCCTCAGTGTACCTTGTAATTCTTGATGAACAGACCTAAGTCTGGCATTAGCAGCGCCTGCCTGGTTCATGGCTTGGCTACTTGATGTGCCCCTAAACTTCGTGTGGGTGGTAGCCACCTACAAATTGCTTGGTGACTCTTGGCAGGTGGCCCTGGGTAGGGCATCGGCTACAGCTGAATGTGTCCTGCAGCTAGGCCTCGTGCAAGAGGCCACAGGGCCGGCACACCCAAGGGTTGGCTGTGGACCGAGTCTGAGCAGCACTTGGGGCTGCATCTGAACACAACACACATAATGGGCGGACCGGGTAGGCACTAGAGCCCTGGTAAAACAAATCCTTCTATGTGGGATTTGTCCCTCTGGCCCCCTCTTAAAAGGAATGTCTATGTGAGAACCGGCCAGTTCTCACAATGAATCAGCCTAAGGATCAATCCCTCTCAGTGATGTGCAAACAACAACCAAGGCTCACATACAATAAGAGACACACACAATCCATAGAAGGCACACAGCTGGAGCATCTGGCTCAGGTGACCAGGGAAGACTGTGCCACTGGGCCCCACACGACACTTACTATACAAGACCACTCTACTAAGACTAGGAGAAATAGCAGCCCTATCCAGTACATAGAAGGAAACACAGAGAAACAGCTGAAATGGAAAGACAAGCGTCCCAAATGAAAGAACACAATAAAGCTCCAGAAAAAAAAATGGTGACACAATCTAACATGCAGAATTCAAAACACTGGTTTTAATGATGCTTATTGAACTTAGAGAAAAGAATAGATGAATTCTGTGAGAACTTTAACAAAGAGATAGAATATAAAAATGGAGATAGAAAACATAAAAACCAGTCAGAAATGAAGACTACAATAACTGAAATGGAGAATTCCTTAGGGGGAATCAATAATAGACTGGATGAGGCAGAGGACAGAATCAGCGATTTAGAAGATAAGGTAACATAAAACACCAAATTAGAACAGCAGCGAGAAGAGAATCCAAAATGGTATTTTAAGGGCTCTCTGGGACAAGACCAAGTGTACCAAATATGGCATCATAGAGGTACCAGAAGGAGAAGAGAGAGAGCAAGATTTGAAAACCTATTTGAAGAAATAATGATGGAAAACGTTCCTAACCTGGTGAAAGAAATAGCTATAAAAGCCCAGAAAGCGCAGGGAGTACCAAAGAAGATGAACCCAAAGAGACCCACACCAAGGCACATCATCATTAAAATACCAAAGGCTAAAAATGAAGACAGAATTTTCAAAGCAGCAAGAGAAAGCAATTAGTTCCCTACAAGGGAACTCTCATAAGACTGTCAGCTGATTTCTCAACAGAAACTCTGCAGGCCAGAAGGCATTGGTACACAATACTCAAATTGATGAAAAGCAAGGACCTATAGCCAAGATTACCCAGCCAAGCTATCATTTAAAATCAAATGACAGATCAAGAGCTTACCAGACAAGAAAAAGCTAAAGGGGTTCATCACCACCAAGCCAGTATTATAGGAAATGTTGGAGGGACCTCTTTAAGAAGAAAAAATATTAAAAATATAAATAAAGTAGCAATAACTACATTATCTATCAACAATTACTTTCAGTGTAAATGGATTAAATGCTCCAATCGAAAAATAGGGTGGCTGAATAAGAAAACAAGACCCTTACATATGCTGCTTACAAGACACTTCAAATTGAAAGACATACACATACTGAAAGTAAAAGGATGGAAAAAGATATTTCAGGAAAATGGAAACAAACAAAAGCTAGAGTAGCAATACTTATACCAGACAGAGTAGACTTTAAAACAAAGGCTATATAACAAGAGACAAAGAAGGACCTAGTAATCCTACTTCTGGGTATTTATCCAAACACACCCAAAAGACTACTTTGAAGGGACGTAAATCCATATGTTATTGAAGCATTATTTACAATAGCCAAGATATGGAGGTAACCTGGGTGTCTATCAATAGCTGAATGGATCAAGAAGAGGTGGTACATATATACAATGGAATATTAATCGGCTATTAAAAAAGAATGAAATCTTGCCACCTGAAACAACATAGATGTACCTAGAAGGTATTTCACTGAGTGGAGTAAGTGAGACAGAGAGACATGCCATATGGTTTCACTGACATGTGGATCTAAAGAACAAAACATTTTGATGGTTGCCAGATGGGAGGGAGTTTGGGGGTGGGGTTGAAAAGGGGAAAGGATTAAAAAGTACAAATTGTTAGTTACAAAATAGTCATGGGGATCTAAAGTGAAGCCTAAGGAATATAGTCAGTAATATTGTAATAACTATATACGGTATCAGATGGATACTAGATTTTTGGAGTGATCACTTTGTAAGTTATATAAGTGTCTAATCACCATGTTATACACTTGAAACTAATATAATATTGTAAGCCAACTGTAGTTGAAAACAAAGTTATTTTTAAAAAGCAGCATAGGTAGAATGTAATCATGTCTCTATCATGATAAACAGGAATAAGACTTTATTGTTAGATTGCTCAGGAAAACATAACATTATTGGTGGCTAGAGAGCACAGCAAATCCCAGAGAAATAGAAAGCAACAAGTACACTGAGAAAATTGGCACAGAAAATAAGGGAAGCAACGAAAGAGATCACTGAATGAATAGCATTAAAAAAAAAAAGAACTAGGTTATGCACGTCTTATAGATACATAATTCGTTAGAAAGAAAAAGGTTACACATAAGAAAGTGCTTCAAGGTCTGAAACTATAGAACTGCCACATTCCAAATAATGTGGTGCACTAACAGTGACAGTTAAATAAGGTTAAATTGCTAAAGACTCAAAGTATCCCAAAGGGTAATAATTACAAATCTACAATTTTTTAAGGAAAAAAGGTACATTGCATCACTGTCAAAGGTTGCTTCACAGCAAGGGGTTTGGATGAGGGCCAGGCATGAGCTCCCATTTTCCTCTATTGTACAGACATGTGCACAGAGTACCCCAGAAGCCAAAACTTGATTCACTGCTGAGATTTCTTATCCTGTGCTGGATACACAGACATATTCTTGCCATGTAACCAGCCCCATCAGAAGTCTCTGAAGGTCACATGAGAACTGGTGTAAATTATCAGCATTGTTATCAAACACTGCTGATAAGCTGTTAAAACCTGCCCCCAAACAGCTTGGTTCCATGGTTACAAAGCAACACTATTAGTCAATGTATTTCATTTCTTGAGTAACAAATAGTGATATACAGATACGTTAGCTCAGGCCTATTCCAGGTCCAATGGACTTAACCTTCACAGCATATGTCACCCTCATGATTTTTAGTCAAAGCCTTTTACAAAAAAAAAACCCATTACTTTGGTTTGATAGCAGTCATTTGCCTTTCAATAGATCATCAAAGTACACATACAGATTTTGAAGAGTTGTAATAATCAGTGAAGGATTGTATAATTTAAAACCATCCTAGAACACGGGCACAAATTGTCTCATATTTTCATAATTTTACACTTTTCCTCTTTTCTTTTTGGCTTCCCTGACCTATAGTTGTCTACACTTTATAGTATATATCTGTTGAATAATTAAGAATCCTAATGAATTTGTGAACATTTAAGTCTAAATCTTTAGACCTAGTTCTATTCCATATACATAATGTTTTGTGAAATGAGAACCATACAAGACAACCACATTGGTATCATTCCATAGTCATTGGGCTCTGATCTGCTCATTGATTGGGGGGAATCCTAGAAATATGCATATTAGCCTGCCCATTGCATAGCTCCTTCATTTCTTTAAAAGTAGAGGAAGTTTTGGCAGTCTTTTGCCCAAAAAGCATCTGAGTCTAAGTTAATAGGGCATTTTTCACTTGTCCTAAGCCTCTCTCAAGGCATCAATGTTATTTTAGATTATTTGCTTTTATAACAACAATTTATTGGTTCCTCTCCACCCAGCAACAATCTCACATTGCCCTCAATTACCATTAATTTTAAAATCAGTCTTCCCCCTTGATGTCAGTGATAGTGACGGTAGCAAGATGAAATGACCAGGGCTTCCTCTTTGGGCCATTTCCAGTCACATAGGGTTGTGTTGGATAAGTATAGAGAAACATGGCAATCCCACCCACAATGCAACAGAATATTTGAAAAGTCAGGCCTAACTTGATGAAATATGGAGAGATTATCCATCCCATCAATCCTTTTGAGATTCTTGCCATTAGTCAAAGTAATACACAAAGTTTGGTTTTGGAAGGTTCTAGACTCTTGGATCTTAATTTTAGCCCCATCATAAGGACTTCCAAATCTGATATTGAAATAGAAAATTGTTGTGAGGTAGGGATGAGTTATATGTGATATCCTTTTTCATCTCCTGTGCAATAGACTGAATGTGTCGCCCCCCAAAATCTACATTTTGAAGCCCTATTCTCCAATGTGATGGTATTTGAAGTGCGGGACCTTTGAATATTTATAATAATGAGCATTTATTAAACACGTATAAAACAGACTTTATACAAGGTACTGGGAATATATTCTGCCCATGTGGACCTTATAACCTTCCTGGAAAAACAGTAGCCATGTATGTTCTGGCTGTTGCTGTGAAAGATATAGTACTCTGAAATTTAATAGGATTTGTTATATTTTAGCACAACAATAATGGAATTAAATTAGAAGCTGTTAACAGAAAGATCGCTAGAATTTTCTCACATACTTGAAGACCAAGTAAAACAGGTATAAACAACTCATGGGTTGGAATAGAGCCAAACAAAATATATTTTGACCTGAATGAAAATGAAAAAGCATTTCAGGATTAGTGGGAGCTGCTTCATTGAGTACGTAGAGGGATATTTATAGCACTAACAGATAATGTTAGAAAATAAGATTTCATTTTTTAACTTATTTTTATCTTTATTTTTAAAACATTTTTATTATGATGACATTGGTTAACAAAATCCAGTAAGTTTCAGCTGTACATTTTAACAGTAAGGCATATATATATATTACATTGTGTGTTCACTGCCCATAGTTAGATTTTCACCACATATTCGACCCCTTTTACCCTATTTACACTAGTCCATTGTCCATGTCCATGAATCTCTGTTTGTTTGTCCTGTTCATTTGCTGCTTTTAGGTTTATATCCCACATGTAAGTGATATCATGTGATTTTCAGCTTTTTCTGTCTGGCTTATTTTGCTTTGCATGATAATCTCGAGGTCCATCTATGTTGTTGCAAATGGCAATATTTCATCTCTTCTTATGGCTGAGTAATATCCCATTGTAGATATGTACAACCACTTTTTTATCCAATCATCTATCGTAGGACACTTTGGTTGCTTCCATGTCCTGACCACTGTGAATAATGCTACTATGAATATCGGTGTGCAAATATCTTTTCGGCTGCAAGATTTTAAGTCTCTGGAGTAAATGCCCAGCAGAGGGATTGCTCGGTCATATGGTAGATCAATTCTTAGTTTTTTGAAGAACCTCCATACTGTTTTCCATAGTGGTTGTACCAATTTGCAGTCCCACCACCAGTGTATGAGAGTTCCTTTTTCTCTACATCCTCTCTAACACTTGTTATTACTTGGCCTGTTGATAACAGCTATTCTACCAGGTGTGAGATGGTATCTCATTGTGGTTTTGATTTGCATGTCCCTAATAGCTAGCGATGTTGAGCAGTTTTTGGTATGTGTGTTGGCCATTCGTATATCTTCTTGGGAGAAGTGTCTGTTCAAGCCCTGTGCTCATTTTTTTGATTGGACTGTTTTTGTTGTTGTTGTAATCGAGTCGTATGAATTCTTTGCATATTTAGGATATTAGGCCCTTATTGGAGGGATCGCTTGCAAATATATTTTCCCATTTGGATGATTGTCTCTTTATCTTGTTGACGGTTTCATTTGCTGTGCAGAAGCTTTATAGTTTGATATAGTCTCATTCATTTATTTTTGCTTTTACTTTCCTTGCCTTTGAGGTCAAATTCATGAAATCTTCTCTAAGTCCAAGATCCATGAGTTTAGTTCCCATATTATCTTCCATACATTTTAATGTTTCAGGTCTTATATTCGGATCCTGAATCCATTTTGATTTAATTTTGGTGTGTGGTGATAGACAACAGTCTGGTTTCATTCTTTTGCAGATGGCTTTCCAGTTTTCCCAGCACCATTTATTGAAGAGACTTTCCTTTCTCCACTGCATGTTTTGGCCTTTTTGTCAAAAATTATTTGCCCATATAAAAAATGGGTTTACTTCTGGCCTCTCAATTCTGTTCCCCTGGTCCGTGTGTCTGTTTTTCTGCCAATATCATGCAGTTTTGATTATTGCCGCTTTGTAGTACATTTGAAGTCAGGCAGAGTGATGCCTCCAGCCTCGTTCATTTTTCTCAGGATCACTTTGGCAATTCTGGGTCTTTTGTGCTTCCATACAAATCTGATGATTTTTTGTTCTATTTCTTTAAAAAATGCCAATGGGATTTTGATGGAGATTGCGTTGACTCTGTATAACACTTTATGTAATGAGGTCATTTTAACTATGTTGATTCTTCCAATCCAAGAACACGGAATATCTTTCCATTTCTTTGTATCTTCTTCGATTTCTTTAATAGGGACTACAGTGTTCATCATATGTCTTTCACATGTTCCATTAAATTTATGCCTAGATATTTTATTCTTTTTGTTGCAATTGCAAAAGGAATCATTTTTTCCACTTCATTTTCTAACACTTCATTATTAGAGAATAGGAATGCTATGGATTTTTTAAGATTGATTTTGTGTCCAGAAACTTTACTGTATTTGCTTATTGTTTCTGGTAGTGTTCTTGTGGAGTCTTTAGTGACAGTTTGACTTCTTCATTTCCTATTTGAATGCCTTTTATATCCATCTCTTGCCTGATTGCACTCGCTAGGGCCTCCAGTGTTATATTGACTAAGAGTGGCTATAGTGGACATCCTTGCCTTGTTCCTTATCTTGGACTGTTTTTAGTTTTTCATCATTAAGTATAATGTTGGCTGAGGTTTTGTCTTATATGGCTTTTGTTATGTTAAGGTACTTAATATACCAATTTTGTTAAGTGTTTTGATCATAAATGGATGCTGTATCTTGTCAAAGGCTTTTTCTGCATCTATCGATATGATCATATGATTCTTTTTTAATTTGTTAATGTGGTATAGCACCTTAATTGATTTGCATATATTGAATCATCCCTGTGCCCTTGGATGAAGTCCACATGATCGTGGTGTGTAATCTTTTTAATATGTTGCTGTGTTTGGTTCCCTAGTATCTTATTTAGGATTCTTGCATCTGTGTTCATGAGAGATATCGGTCTGTAGTTTTCTTTTCTTGTGTTATCTTTACCAGGTTTTGGTATCAGGGTAATATTGGCTTCATAAAATGAGTTAGAAAGCATTGCCTCCTCTTTGCTTTTTTGGAAGAGTTTGAGGAGCATAGGTATTAAATACTCTTTGAATGTTTGGTGAAGCCATCTGGTCCTGGGCTTTTACTTTTTGGTAGGTTTTTGAATATTGTTTCAATTTCCATACTGCTGATAGGCATATTTAGATTTTCCAGTTCTTCTTGATTCAGTCTAAAATGGTGCATCTTTCTAAGTATTTGTGCATTTCTTCTACATTATTAAATTTGGTATTATATGCGTTTTCATAGTGTTGTCATATGATTCTTTTTATTTCTGCAGTATCTGTTGTAATTTCTTCTCTTTCACCCTGATTTTGTTTCTTTGTGTCCTTTCTCTTTTTTCTTTAGGGAGTCTAGCCAGGGGTTTGTCAATTTTATTAACCTTCTCAAAGAACCACCTCTTTGTTGCATTTATTTTTTCTATTGTTTTTTGTTTTCAATTTCTTTCAATTCTGCTCTGATTTTGATTATTTCATTCCTTCTGCTGACTTTAAGCTTTATTTATTCTTCCTTTTCTAGTTTTTTTAAGATGAAGCATTAGGTTGTTTATTTGGCCTCATTCTTGTTTTTTAGGTAGGCCTGTAATTATGTGAACTTTCCTTTTTTTGACTGCTTTTGCCATTTCCCAAAGGTTTTGATATGTTGTACTATCATTATCATTCGTTTCTATGTATCTCTTGATCTCTTTTTATTTCTTCTCTGACCTTGTTATTCTTCAGTAGCATGTTGTTTAATCTCCATATATTTGTGGTTTTTCCCATTTTCTTTTTACAGTTAATCTCCAGCTTTAAAGCATTATGATCAGAGAATAAAGTTGGTATGATTTAAATTTTCTTATATTTGTTGAGGCTATCTCTATGTCTCAGCATGTGGTCAATCTTTGAGCATGTTCCATGTGCACTAGAGAAGAATGTATAAGCAGCTGTTTTGGGATGGAAGGCTCTGTAAATGTCAATTAAGTCCAGTTGGACTAAAGTGTCATTTAGGAATGTTATTTCCTTATTGGTTTTCTGTTTGGATTATCTGTCCATGTCCAGCAGTGGGGTATTTATGTTTCCTACAATGATAGTGTTTTGGTCTGTTTCTTCCTTTAGTTCTGTTAGTAACTGCTTTATTCATTTCGGGGTTCCCTGTTTGGGAGCATAGATATTAATAAGTGTTATGTCTTCTTGGTGTACGATTCCCTTTACCATTATGAAGTATCTTTCTTTACCTTTTTTATTTCAAAGTCTATTTCATCCGATATTAGTACCGCTACTTCTGCTTTTCTCTGAATGCCATTTGACTGAAATATCATTTTCCACCCTTTCACTTTGAGTCTCCATTTGTCTTTGTAACTGAGATGTGTCTCCTGGTGGCAGCATTTTGTTGTGTTTTATTTTTTGATCCAATCTGCAACTCTGTACCTTGTTATTGGTGAGTTCAGTCCATTTACATTTAGGGTGATTATTTAAATATGAGGCTTTCTTATAGCCATTTTATCTTTTGCTTTCTAGTTGCTTGGTGTTTCTGTTGCTTCCTTGTCCTCCGTGTCCTTTTTTTAAAATTTTGGTTGGATTTTCTAGATTTTTGCTTTGGTCCTTGTTTTATGTTATATACTGCAGTTCTGAATCTTTGGCGTGTGGTTACCATTAGGAGTATGTAGAGGATAGTTATATATATGTAAATATATAATAGTCCATTTTCTTCTGCATGTGCCTTATCTCCATTCCCCTTTGCGAATTTGGATGTTTGAATCTTCTCCTTTTCTGTTATTGTTGTCTCAATTTGTCCCTATGTATGCTACACGTTCATTACTATCTTGCATAGCAAATCTCTTCTTACTGTTTAAGCTTTCAATGCCCTGTTCTTAGTAAGGCTTGCACTCTTCTGCTTCTATCTCCCTCCTAGTCACCTTACTCATAGTTATGTATTTTTTTTCATCATTTTATTTTTGGTGTGTTTACCCCTTTCAGTATTTTTGTAATGCAGGCCTCGTCATGGAGAATTCCCTCAATTTTTATATGTCTGGAAACGTCTTTATTTCTCCTTCCTACCTAAAGGAGAACTTTGCTGGATGCATTATTCTTGGCTGGTAGTTCCTTTCATTTAATAGTTCGAATATCTGATTTTACTCCTTTCTGGATTGTAAGGTTTGTGCTAAGAAGTCCGACGATAATCAAATGGGTTTTCCTTTATAGGTTACCGTCTTCCCTGGCTGCCCTGAGAATTTTTTCTTTGTCATTGATTTTTTGATAAATTTAATATAATGTGTCTTGGAAAAGACCTTTTTGGGTTGAGATAATTGGGTGTTCTGTTGACTTCTTGTATTCCAAACTCCAGCTCGTTCCCTAGATTTGAAAATTCTCAACTATTTGTCTGAAAATGATTTCTAATCCCTGCTCCTTTTCTGCACCTTTGATAATGCCCATTAATCTTATATTTCCGCTCCTGATGATATCAGCTAGTTCTTGTATTTCTCTTTCATTATTCTTCATTCTTTAGTTTCTCTGGTCTTCCTTCTGATTTATTTCTAGATTTCTGTCTTCGATCTCACTGATCCTTTCTTTCATTTTGTTGACTCTTATTTCCCAAGCTTGCTATTTCCTTTTCCATCTCTTTCAGTGTGTTCTTCATCTCTAGAAGTTTTCTCCTGTTTTTTGTTGTTGTTGTTGTTGTTTGAGGTTTTCAATCTCCTTGCTAAAAAACTCATTCTGCTGATCTAGTTTTTTTTCAATTCCTGGAATTGTTGATATGACTCGTTTCGGATCTCATTGAGTTTTTTCAGAAATACCATCCTGAATGCTGTGTCATTTATGTAGCATATTTCTAAGTCTTTAAGCTTATTTTCTAGAGATTTTTCTCTTTCTTTCTCAGCTGCCTGTCACCTCGGTTGTTCATATTTTTTAATGTACTATTTCTCTGCCTAGGCATTAATGGAAGTGTATTCTGCCTTTTTTTTCCAGAAAGGTTTATTATATAAAGGTCTCTCTTTATCCTGTTGCAGAGAAGGCATTTTTCATTTTGTTTCCAGTAGGTGGAGTCTGAGCCTGTTGGATCTCTGCTTTATATAAAGTCTTACAAGGCCTTTTTTTTTATTATTATTACAATTATTTGATCATGCTCGCTACACTCAGACTCAGTCCTTGTTAGTGTTAGGGATAGTTTGGTAGCATTTGTTCAGATTCCCCTGTGGCTCCGTGGTGTTTGGTCTTGGAGGATATGTGTGGAGGGGCTCTCTGGGTTGATGGATGTGGGTTGCGTCTCGGCCTCGCGTTTTGCAACTGTGGCTGGTAATAATCAACTGTCGCGTCTTTACCGTACCCACTTCTCTGCCATCCTCACTTCTCTGCTTTCTACCCTTATCCCTGGGTACTGCTGCTGCATGGAACTCAATGCAGGGCTATTCAGGGAATCCACTGTACTGTCTCCACTCCCTCCACTCCCCTGCCTCCTTCAGGGAGCTCCGGCTGTGAGAGGCAGCTTCTTTGTTTCTCCCAGTGTACCTCCCCACTTTCGTGGTTCTGTCCTGTGGTAGCCTTTATTCGCAGGTCCCACGCTCAGACGTGCTGATATGCAGGTTGGGTGTTTTTTGTTGAGTTTTAGAATATCAACTCGTTGTTTCTAGGGGAGAGATCTGGGGACATCTCTCACTCTGCCATGTTTCTGATGTCACTCAGAAAATAAGCTTTCAAATCAATGACCTTAGCTTCCATCTTAAAAACCAGAAAAAGGAGCAAATAAAACCAAAAGTATGAAGAATACAGGAAATTAAAAACAGTGCGGAAATCAAAAAAATAGAAACAGGCAAAAAATTATAAAAAAATAATGAAAATAAATCTGTTCTATGAGAAATATATATTATTTATAAACATCTATTCTGGATGATCAGAAAAGAAGACAAAAATAGCATGTTGGGAATAAGAGAATTAACATAATAGATTCTACAGTTATTAAAAAGATAATGTAATTATAAAGAGATTATGCTAACAGATTTGATAACTAAGATGAAATGGATAAATTCCTCAAAAGACAAAACTACCAGATTTCACTCGATAAGAAATAGCCACAATAGTCCTGTGTGTATTAAATTGAATCTGTAGTTTAAAACCTTCCCACAAAGAAAACTCTAGGTCCAAATTGCTTCACCGGTGAATTCTACCAAACATTTGGAAAAAAATAATGCCAATTCTATATAACTAAAGAGAAAATTGGAAGAGATGGGATTACTTCTCAATTTATGTTACAAGGCCAACAGTACCCAGATTCTAAAACCAAAGACATTGAAAGAAAAGAAGACCTCAGGCCAATATCCCTTATGAATATAAACAGAAACATATTTAACACAATTTTAGCAAATGGAATCCAACAATCGTTAAAAACGCTAGTACTTACACAAGTAGTGTTTATCCTAGGAATGCCAGGTTGCTTTAATCTTTAGAAAGCAGTGTGATTAGATTTCAGAATAGATTAAAAAGAAAAAACGCCATTCTGAATAAATACACAAAACTCATCTGCTAAAACCTTATCGCAATTTCTAATGAAAACCTTGGGCAAATTAGAAAATAGAAAAATGTCAGTATTCTTAGAGCTGATATTCAGTTGGCACACAGAAGTGAGGCTGTTCCAGTTGTCAAGTTGTAACAACATTCCTACACTTTGTACTGGTTGGCGAAGAGCTTCTTCCCTGAGCCTTGACTGCCCCCTGCTGCTCTGTGCACTGTCCTCTCACCTGGGACTAGCTATAACCTTTGCACCCTCTAGGCAGCTAAATTATCGAGAACCCCAAACCAGCCCTACATCACTGTCCTTATTGGTTATTGCTTATCCATAGTAGAGGTTAAATATGTTGACTAATATCTCTATTTATATCTGTATCGACCTGGACATTTCGTTTTGAAATCGTTTAGAACTAATCACTAGTTAATCATACAGCTTTAGCATAATAAAACCATGACCATGTCTAAAACTGCTGGGGACACAGAAAGCGTCATGTTATAACTCCATACTCTGAGGGCTCATGAGCCAGAGGAGAAGGATAGCACCCATCCTCTCTCTGCTTAGACCTGGCCTCTTATAAAAGGCTAGGGGTTGGAGTTTTGATTGTGTGTCTAGGGAAAGTCATGGATCTAAATGGTTCCTATAGTTTTGAAGGAGGGGTGGCTTATGGAGAAGGACTGGGCAGCCTGAAGTCTGAAAGACTGAGTTGGAGCAACTCCAAGGGTATACCACTGTCTTTGAGCCTTTCTAAGTAGTTGGCCGTTTAATGAATGTAATTGATTTTGTGTACCAAGTTGGAAGTTTATGTGGGCTATAAACTCAAAGTATAAATCCATGCATGATGTTAAAATGTATAATCAACTAGAAGAAAAATTGCTCTCTTGCAACAATTTCAAAGTAACTGGTTGAAAATGGAATACTAATTTCACTTATCTACGTGAACCAGTTTTATGTTTATAGAACTGTGCAAATTGTTCAATAATCAATATTCTTAAAAGATTGGAGATAAACTATTTGAACAAACGTTCACTGTACCGCTCTCTATGGCGCTGCCAGCAGCCCACAACAACAACCATTTAGGAAAAACTTTATGCCTTGGCTTGTTGAATAAAATAAGTGTCATTTTGTTTGATCATTTGATAAAGATGAGAGAAAAATTGTAAATATCTAATGCTAACAATGTTTATCTTTGAAAATGTTGCAAAAGAATAGAAATTTATAAAAAGAAAAATGCAAGTAATTTTACTTGATAAAGAGAATAAAGATTAAAAAGAATAAATACCTTGGACTGTAGTACATCTTTAGATTTCAAATAGCCATTTGATCAATCTCACAGTCTCAGGTGAAAAAGAAGGACTGTATGATGAGAATTTGCTATGTCACACTGCCTGTGAACCGTCCTGGGCAACAAAAGGATGCAAAACTGTTTCTTTAGGCTGGAGAAATACGTGAGACTTTTTTTTTCGAGATGGTTTACCCTTGTACCTTACTTTTTACCTTTAGGGCAACATTTTTATTATATTCCCCAAGTCAGTTATGTTTGTGGTAATGTTTCCAATCCAGACAAATTGATCAATTAATAAAAAAAGAAAAATGCTACAAGGCATTCTGTTGTTTGAAACATTGATGCAATTCTCGCTGACTTTATTAGAAATGTAATCATCATGTTTTGAAACACCATCCAAGAGTTGCATCGATTGAGCACCTGGTGACCTTTATTGGAGATAAAGCATAAATAAAAGTTAACCTCCATTTTACAGAATTGTATGATATGTGTCAATTGATCAATTGGTGTAAAGAACTTGACATAAGAATAAAAACAACCTAGAGAACAGATGGAAGAAACTTTTGTTCGTACTTTTATAGGGAATGTCTTCTGTGTTTTCAGTTTATTGCAGATATAATTAATAATGTTGATATGGCCATATTCAAAATGATGCTGCTAGAAAAGGTTAAAGAAAGGAACAAGAAAAGGATATGGCTATTTGGCATCCTGGATGTTGGCTAAGTGGCAATTTAACCACACAAGAACATATTTTATTTCATTGGATAAAATATATGTAATATATGTTAACACATATTTCTGTCATATGTAATATAGATTTTTTTTCAAATCAAATCTATTGGGGTATAATTTCCATACAGTTAAAGGTACTCATGTTAAGAGTATAGCACAGTTAGAGGAATTTTGACAAATGTATGCAGTTGTGTAATCACTACAGCAATTGATATATAGAAAATTTCTGTTACTCAGTTTCCTTGGGCCCCTTGGAGATCAACCTCCACCTTTGTAAAAAAGCAAAGCAATTATTTGCTTCCAGTGACTATGATTTTCCCATTCTTGAATTTTATGTAAATAGAATCTTACAGTGTGTACTCAGTGTTCATTTTCTTTCACTCAGCATGTTTTCAGATTCAACCACGTTGTTGTGCATATTAACCTTCCAGTCCTGTTTATTGCTAAGCAGGAATATGGATATACCAAAATATATTTACTCATTCACCAATTGATGGATATTTGAGTTGCTTCCAGTTTGGGGCAATATGAATAAAGTTGTTGCTATGAACATGTGTGTGCTAATTTTGTGTGGACATAGGTTTTTATTTCTCGTGTGAATTTCTAGGAGTGAGATTTTTTGGGTTGCAGGGTAAATCAGTGCCAAACTGTTTTCCAAGTAGCACTTCATTTTACATTTTCATGAGCAGTGGATGGGAGTTCTAGTTGTTGCACATCCTTAATGCATTTGGTATAATCTTTTTAATTTTAGTCATTCTAGGGGTGTGAAGTTACTTTCATTGTGGTTGTAATTTTTCTTTGATGACTAATAATGCTGAGCATGGTTTCATGGGCTTATTGACCATTCACGTATCTTCTTTGGTGAAGTATCTTATTAAATCTTTTGCCGAGTTTAATTGAATTGTTTGTCTATTAAGTTGTAAGAGTTCTTTATTACCTGTAGTGTTTGACTAAAAGCTAGGAGGGAAAGCAAATTTAGCTGGATCCCAGCAAGCAAGTGGGGAGAATGGTGAGGCCAGAGAGATATGGACAAGGGAACGAGATCTGGCAGGACTTGACGTACGGGTAAGCCTTTGGATTTATTACAGTTAGGTGGGATACCACTGGATGATTTTGAGTAGGGAGTGGCAAACCACTTTGACAGCTCTGGGAACAGGCCAGGGGAACTGGAGTGAAACTGGATCCACTAGGGGGCTACTGCAGCAGTTGGACAGAGAAAGAGAGAGAGACTGCTCAGCTGCAGTTCTGAATGTTCCTTCCCCACTTTTGTTCCTGATGTCCCAACTACATAATTTCAGATGTGAGAGACTGAGTGTTTACTCTCTTGAGGCCATTACCTGGAACACACTTTATGGAGGGTTGAGAGAGGGCTGACAATGGTGGCTCACTTAGCTTAACCCAGTGGTTACAGTTCTTAGTTGTAGTTGAAATATTATGGTTGTTTTTGTGGCTCTTTGATTAGTGTTTGCTTTCTCTGTCTTGGGCTAAGATCATCACTAGAATGAGAATGTTATTTCTCTTTTAACTCACTATTATATCCCCAGTTCTAGCACAGTGCCTACATTGTAGCCTTTCCTTAATGTGTTTTTTTTTTTTTATTGGAGAGAGTTTGTGCGTGTGTGTGTGTGAGAGAGAGAGAGAGAGAGGGAGAGAGAGAGAAAGAAAGAGAATGAGAGAGACAGACAGACAGACAGACATGGGGGATGGGGAACAAGAGCACATTGCAAAGAAATGGGGCAATATTTTCTGAGAGTGGAGTACGTAGAGCCTGTGTATTGTGTTCTTTTCTACCTTCTCAAATTAGATTTATCACCATAAATTTCTTTATCTTATCAAAAATGATCTCCATGTGTTCCCTTATACGCATAAAAAATTGTTTCTGGGGAAATTTTAAATGTCTCACAGCCATTCAAGTACTATATTTAGTACATGTTTCTTTTCTATTATTTGGTTATCTTGAAAATGTACCAGCATTACTATCTTACATTAAAGAGGCACTAAATAAAAATTTGTTCTTTGAAGCATTGAGACTATAAGTTTTAAGGGGCAAAAGCCACATTTTCATAGTTCTGTTACTCTGGCATCCAGGTCAATGGTCTTGTAGTGATGGGATGGCAGTGACCATGGGGCCAGGCCACAGCCGACATGGGAATGCAGTTTCACTTTAAGCCCTTTGAATTAATCCCCAGAAGGTGAAAATTTCTCTAAAGGAGGTTTTTGGTTTTGTTTTTGTTTTTATTTACATTATAATTTTGTCCTGAGAAAATACCAAATTACAATAAATTATAAATACTTATAAATATCTTTTTAAAAAAGTTTCTGTGAATAAAGATCACGTGCATCATGTTACTGAAGAGAAAATAAAACATCATTTTATGCCACAGAAAATTGCTGGAACCCCTTTAAAATAATACTGACTAAAGACTGTGAGTTCATTTAATATTCATCATAATATACTTTGTGTATATATTTTTAGTATTTGCCATCTTGATTAATAAGCATCTGATCACTCTTAAAAATTGTTTCACAAAGTTTTTGGAATTTCTCCACAAAGCAAAGCAAAACAAAACAAAATGATGCAACTCAAATATGTTTAAGGAATATTATAACGCATATGTCCATCATGTATATCATAGTCTCTGACAATCCAGCCTAAAAATATAAAACACTAATTTTTGCTTTGCTTTACCCAAAGTTTTCCACACTCTTTTGACAAAGCAGTATTCTTTAACACCCACTTATAAAATTATGGTATATCATCATTAAATTACTGTGACCTTTTAACTGAAAGATGATTATAAAATGGAAGAATCACAGCAGGATAAAAAAAAAGTAAATGAAAATATAAGAATGTTTACTTTTTGGATTGTAGACTGTTTCAATTGTTATTTTAAAATGAGCAAGTCTACCCTGCTTTCATGTAATAATAATTCTACTTTTAAGCCATTTCTGATAAGACATTTATTATCATACAACAATGTAGTGAAAGTTTGTTACACTGGGGGTAAGACATTAGGATTTTACAGCCCCTCAGAGTGGAGGAGGTGTTTTTAAATTATTTGATTCTATGATATGAGTCAAATCTTGGAGCAGCAACCTCTGTGCCTTACCAAATCTCAGGGTCTTTGCTTCTTAATATGTATCAGTTACCAGCTGTCATTGCTTAGTTTTTATGTCACCATGACCTCTAGTCAAGTCTCTTCAACAGACTCAGTTCACTTAAAAACTAGGTTAGACCACTATGATGGCAGAATTATGTCCCCTTCCAGCTTTCATATGTTGAAGTCCTAATTCTCAGGACCAGAGAATGTGACCGTATCTGGAATAGGACCTTGAAAAAGTATTAAGGTAAAATGAGTTTGTATAGAAACGCTCTAATCCAATGACTGGTGTTCTAATAAGAGGAGGATATTAGGACACAGATGTGCACAGACTGAGGGGCAACCACATGAGGACACAACGAGAAGGTGGCCATGTGCAAGCCAAAGACAGAGGTCTCAAAGAAATTAAACCCACTGGTACCTTGATCTTGGACGTCTAGCCTCCAGAGCTATGGGAAAATGTATGTCTGTTGTTAAGCCACCCAGTCTGTGGTATTTTGTCATGGCAGCCCTGACAAACCAATATGATAACCACTCCTGTGGGGAAAAAAATCATGTGTTTTGTTATTCAAGTAGGATGACTTAAACACTGATTACTTCTACCTTGAGGTAATAAAAGGCAGTGATAAAGAGGACTATAGAGTGCCTGAACCGCGTCTTGTGAAACAAAACTAGTTAATAAACACCTGTCAGCTGTGCATGATGCTGTGCCGTCCATCTGACAGTAAGCGGGCAAGAGAGGAAGGGAGCACCTGCCTTCAGACAAGCAGCTTCCTGGCTTGTCCTGAGTCTGACAGTGAGGACAACAGCTTGGGGGCCAGGACGGCAACAGCCACACAAGGCCTGGAGAGACCACAACAAAGTTGTGAAAGAATATTCTGTGCCATGCCCAGAAGCATCATTTCCTCCCATCACTGTTCTTGTGTGAAAAATTCTTCCCAATACATATTTCTGTCCCAAAATGTAGTGTTGGATGCTTTCTCTACTAGGAAAGTAGTAGGGAATTTGTTTTACTAGCATCTCCGTTGTATAAACTTTCGTGGTTGCAAAGGCACTGAGAAGAATGCATCTTTCCCACACCAGTGTCCCTCAAAATGTCATCTGATCCACAAATATCAAGGAACTCACCACCCAGGTAACAGGTGCTTGAATGTGATTTAACACTCTGCATCTTCTCCATGGTCTCCCTGTGCAATCAGGTCACCTCACAGCATTAAAGCATCTCTGTGAGAAGCCCTGAAGGCGTTGGCTATTATCAATTTTGGCAACACTCTCTCCTGCTGGTTTCTCTGAGGTACCTAGAACCATCATCTCCACGCACAACTGTTCTAACAATGATTGAAACTTCATTGAAACTTCATTTCAATGATTTGGCTTTTAATTCTCAATTTGTTTCTTTTCCTAAGCTCATAGGGCTTTTTAACCATTTCATGAATAACACCTTTAAGAAAGTAAGGTGACCCTCAGATCTAACATGCTAAGTTTTAACCTGGTCAGTCCTTAAGGCTGATGTTTTCCAAGAGACGAAACTTGTTTGTTGTGAAATAATAGAGGTTTGATATAAAAATAAGTATACAAAGTAAACCAACAAAAAATTGGTACCTTCACAGCTTAATTCTTAACATATTTTCTCATGTATATAAGAGATGAAAATTGGCAAATATGTAAGTACCAATATTTAAAAAACAACTGAGCTTAAATCTCTAGATTTACAGATTTTATCAAACAAGAAAATAAGATTTCATAAAATTTATTTCATAAAATGCACTTGTATAAAATTTTAAATCTAAGCATCAAATGACTTGCTCAAGTAACACACCTAGTAGATGGTATCCTGGGCCTACATTCTACAAAATAAATTTATTGACACTGTCAGTTGGTATAAAAAGTGCTACTAGTATAAAGTTGAGGTGGCAATAGAAGGGCAGTGATCTTCCTCCTGAAGTTTAAGAGTGATACCTGACCTGAGAGATGGTTGAATTGAGGTGGTTGTTGGATACAAATGGTAGAGATTGTGAAATCACAGGGAGCAGATGGTGTCAATTCCAGCTTCTGGACTCAGAAAGAGGAAGAACTGCAGATGTTATTACTACAGGGTGAGAAATTCTAATATCAGCTGCATTTCCAGATCCAGGGGCGAGCTAACATGCCTAGAACCAGAGAGCTGTGTCACCCATATTTCTTCCAGTAGAATTTATCATCTTCTAAAAAGCTCATCTTTTGTGCCTGGCGTACATTATTTTACAGCTTTTTGGAAGTTCCATCGGCACCACTTGCATGTCTGTGAGAGGATGTGGCTGTGGAGAGCACGGAGTGTGTGTCCCTGGGGAAGCGGCTCCTGGTCACTATAATTCATGGGCACCAGGCAGCAGCAGGCTGAGGGGCAGTGGCAGACCTGAGTAGGGAAGATGACTTGTGCCCCTTTGAGAAACGCGACAATCCAAGTGGCCAGGGACACAATCATAAAGACTGATCCTGCTCCAGGAATAATCATGAATCTTCCCAACCTCAAAGATGTGGCCACAGCTGTGGATCCCCTGGGTCATTCTGGACCTGGGTGTTCCCTAATGTTCCTTTGGCATGAGCACCTCAGAAAGTGCAGCTGTACGTATCTGGGACATTTCCCCAAGTGTCTTCCTGTGAACATTTGTTATAAAGTGTATGAAACTGAAAATAACATTGTAACCTTTCAAGGGGAGTCACTCTTAAAGTTAACACCGCGGACCGATTACTCTGGGAAAAGGTCTGTACCCCCTGGAGTGTTAAGAAGTCATCACATAATAGCCTCCCTCCACATTGCGTTCTACAGTGCCTAGTTTATTGCAATCAGTGTGAGACCTGTTTTAAACAAAACCTATTTTAGATCCAAGTTTGTAATATATCCAAAATATCATGTAGAGAGGCTTTTATCTGTAGATTATAGATCATTGTTTAATCAATGACCTCATAAGGGAATAGAGTAGAAAAATGGATAGTTATACATTTTTTAATTATGGAGAATAGAAAAAGTGAATATCTTGTTGAAATAAATAGGTCAGAACAGTCCTCGTGTCAGCCCTGCTCTTCTTAGAGAAAGGACTGTGATGCTATCATCCCTATGGATGAGTTGAGAGACTTAACCAATGATACATGTTTGACAGGTGTCATGAAAACAGATTTACCGAGGCAGGGACAACAGGGTGGTTATGAGCAGTGTGAAATGAGTGGTCTTATCAAAGTGCACACGTTGGAAAGTCCTGGATATATAAGAAGTGAGGCCTTTCATTACTATCATAATACAAATGTTGGTTAAATGTACAGTCTTCAGAAGTTAAAATGGCCTTTCTCATTAACTTCGTTAGGCTGTATGTATCTCAAGCATAGACTTAGATATATTTTGTAATATTTCAAAATCATTTTAAACAATGTCCTTTTTTAGCTCTTCAATGAATACAAAAAGGATCCAGACTGTCTCCTGACTCTCAGAAAATGTGGATTTCATAGAATTACTCAAAAATAACCTGTCTTGAAGTATGTTAGCTGAACATTAGGACAGTGTCATATCCTAGAAATGTGTAATCTCATCATCTGAGGGATTACTACATTTTAAGAAAAATAATATTACGTATGATTTTGTCAGATGATATAATAGGAATGTTGCTAGGAATTTGACTTATTTGTAAAAAATCCTCACATTTGTTACTTGTTAAAAAATAAAACAAACTCCACAATCAAACTGTATGTGCAAAATGTGGTAGTTACCAAGCCCTCTGGGAAGTGGGTAAACATTCAGATGCCTCTTTCCTGGTTTATTTCATTCCTAGAATCTATTTGTTGCACATCGACATTATGTTTCCAAAGCAAACAAACAAGCCATTTCAAGTTCAGGTTTAGTCCCCAACAACAACAAAAAATATGCGACAGTCATACAATTTGGCTCTGCGATCACTAAAACCGAGTAAGATTTTCTGTCATTGGAGGATGACAGTGTTTTAGTCGTGTTTAAAATTTACGATTCTCAAGCTACTGAAAACCTGCAGAATAATTAATTTTGCAAATCTACATGTGGAATTTGTAATTTTTTTGTTGAAGCAATGACATTACAAAAGAACAAAAATTCCCAAGCATTTCTCCAAGTAGAGAACCCCATTTAGTATGATGGTGACCTGACAATGTCAGAGTGTCTCGAGGATCTCAAGGGGACACAAGTAATACCTCTCTTTGCTGTCAGTTGTCTGAGTTGCACATTCACTAAGAAGGAATTGTCAGTGGGTGGTGCTCAGGTGGTTTCCGTGAGGCCACATGTGCTGTCTGTGTGTTGTTTCTGGGTCAGTCTATGTGGGAGGTCTCTGTGGGATGTCTCTGTGACATCTCTGTGGGGGTCTTATTATGAGATCTCTGTGGGAAAACAAGAGGTCTCTGGAAGGTGTCTGTGAGAGGTGTCTATTGGGAGGTACCTTTGTGAGGTCTCTGTGTTGTATGTCTCTGTATGTGTCTGTGACATGTCTGTTGTGAGGCATCTCTGTGAGACCTCAGTGTGAAGAGTTCTCTTTTGGGAGGTGTCCGGGAGGTAGGTCTCTGTGTGAGAAGTCTCTGTTAGGAGGTGTCTGTGTGTGCCATCTCTGTGTGAGAGGTCCCTGTGTGGGTTTCTCTATAGCTGGCCTTACTGTGCCTTATGAAAGACTGAGCAACCACTGATGAGCAGCGGGACTCGCCCCTTCCTGCTGCTGCTTCCGTCAGCATCCCAGTCACTCTGGTACTTTGCTGACAGGAGCATGGCGTGCATGTCCGGCTCCCCCCACACTCAGAATTCACCATTCGGTGCCTGAGACGACCCATGAGCACAGCCAAGCTCGAGGTCCCAGCTGTGAGACACCCTCTCCCAAGCACCTGCGGACCTGGGGCACTTCCTGCCCTGGGTCCCACCCTTCCATAGGTGCAGGCTGCACTGCTGTGCGCAGCCCGGTGGCTGCTCAGGATTGGGTCCCAGAGGCAGGACCTAGCTCCAGGAAGATCCCGCGGCATGAGAACACCTATGCCCCTGCACCCCTCAACGCTGGTTTTGGTCCCGCACATTGGGGTTCTGACAGGCATTCCTGCTGTCATCAGATCAGGGTTGTCCTGGAACAAGACTTTCCACCACTGGAAGGACCCCCCTGAGCTGGAACCCCTGTGTGCCAAATGTGGCACAAAGTGCAGAATCACTCTAGAGAGATTGCTCCTGGTCTCCCTTTTTTTCTGTGTGGCTTGGGGCCAGAGAGGAAGCAATCTGCACAAGGAGCAGACCACGCAGGGACCAATCCTGGAGTGCACTATCCATTCTGGACAGGTCACTTCCGCCGTCCCGTGTGACAAATCTTGTGTGGTGTCTTTGTCTCCTGCAGGGCTCTGGGATAAGCAAGGCTAGAATCACATAAGAATTACTACATGATGGCAGGCCAGTCTCTCAGCCTTTTAAGTCCCCAACTCTCCCCTGGAGCAGACCTTGGGCCATGTGTTTATGTAAAGGTCACCAGACTGGGAGTGACACTGAGTTCTCTAGTCCTGGCTTTTCCACCTGTTGTTAAGTCATCTTTTCTAGAATTCAGGAGGCAAGGATGTGCAAGCTTAGAAACTGTATTGTGGAGACAATTAACCATTCCTGACTTGCTTTAATTCTGCAGATTTGGCCCTAGAGGTGGCTTTTTTATATCTGTGATCTCAGAGCTGAAGAAGGTGGAGACAGGTTGGGACCCTTTCCCCTTCCCTCCTCCCACACCTATAGATGATGGTGGGACATCAGAGCTTCTCAGTCGCTGCATATTTATGGACACTCTGTGTCACTTTGCCTCCTTTCTTGGATCCAACCTTTTCAATTCTTCACCCACATCCCACCCAAATTTCACGGTATCGACTATCAGATAGTTACCCACACATAGTCACACCCTGTTCCATTCATCCAGAATTCCTCCCCTGGGGTTAATAGAGGGAAAGGCAGGTCACCAGTGACCATGACCATTCATTCATTTGTGGCAGGAGTGAACACAGCCCTCATCATCCTCCTCCCTGAGGCTCACACCTACGCACACACAAAGCAGGAAGTGCCATCTGTCTGGTCTCTACATGTGGGAAAGGCAGAGGTGGGGGAGGGCGAGCTGTACATTTTATTCAGGCTAAGCTGAGAGGGGTTCACAAGGCCATCCCCATCGCAGCCTTCATTAGGTGAAAAGGGACCTTAAGGAGCCTTTAGGGCCCAAGAGATCCAGGGGCAAGATTTCTCTTGCTTCTGAACTCAGGGCCCAGCAACTCCCCACTCCAAAACTTCCTGACAATTCTTGGAGCCTGAGTGGGAATGTCCAACTCTGTGAGGCCCCTGTAAACCTATTTCCTACAGCTGCACGATTTCAAAGCTGAGTGGAAGCAGGAGAAAGATGGGTTGAACCAGATCCTCGAGTGGAGTTTTTATGGGTTTTTTCGTCTTGTTTTAGAGTAGTTTTTGTTGTTTGAGTAATGAAAGTACTGTGAAAATATCAGGGGCAATGAAGGGACTTGGGGTAAGGAGTAAGCTCGCAATGCCACGATCAGCCTCCCTCCATGCCCCTTTCTTCTCGAGGCCAAAGCACACACCTAGCAAGCACAAGGAGAAGTCACTACACCACCCTTTTATGAGAGAAAAACATATATTGGGGAAAAGTAAATATTTTGAATGTAGTAATGAGAAAACGCTTCTCTACATGGACTGATTTTTTTTTTCTTGGAGACATATTTGCCTACTAGAAAAGGTTAGTGAAGCACGGACCAGGCAAGACCCTTCCTCGAAAAAGATAATGCCGTGGGCAGTGTGGTTGGTGGCCTGGCGTGCACGGCATCCTTGGCCTATACTGGCAGGCACTGACTGGAGACAGTGTTTTCTTGGGGGCCAGGGATGGGTTGCGACTCACTTCCAGCTGCTCATCATCGAATCTGACACTTTTCAGGGACTGCCCCGTCTGACGTGCCTTTCCCTGATGGACAATTCTGGTCCTAGGAGTCAGCCTGCTGACTGACTGTGAGGGGTGTAATTCATCATTCTCGCTTGCTCTGTGGAGTAAGGAAGGCAGCAGACACACACACATACTGGGGCTTGAAGTTCCCGTTTGTGCTCCTTTAACTTTGTGGCATGAAGTACATGGTGAATGGCCATTTTCTTCTCTAGAATCTGTCCCACAGCTGTCATGAGCTCCTGAGCCTCCACATTCTCGCTGTCCATAATTGATCTGCTTTTGACTGGCCATTGGCTCTGGGCAGTGGCTGATCTGGGCTTGCACTTTTCAGAGCATCCTGACCTTTAAGTTTTTTACGGGGGAAAATCCACTGGACAAAAGCCTCATCCTTTTTTTCTGAAGAAGTTTTTTTAAAACACCCTGTTCCTTCTCTGTTATCATATGGAGGTATTTCCTCCCAACAGAGTCTACAGTTTCCGCAGCCTGGACAGAGGGACTCATACCCTTGAGCTTTTCTGCATGCTCTCCTGGGTTGGGCCACCTGCAGTCCTCTCTCTCATAAGTAGGGACAAACATCTCGCTCTGATTCTTCCAAAAGCCTTGATATCTTTTGGTCCTGGGCTCCTGCTGCTCTGGACTGCTGCTTGAGGCTGCCTTGAGGCCACACAGCATCTGGAAAACTAGCTTGTTTCCATTGGGCACTCCCTGGGGATGGCACTGAGGCACCTGAGAGGCCAAGTTGTCAGTAGCAAGGGGCTTGTGTCTGGGACACTCGTGTGGCAGGTTCTCTGACTGTACCTTTACGTTGGACTTAAACTCACTAACCATCTCTGTGTTAAGGCGTGGCTCTCCTGGATCTTGGAGAACAGTCATTCTAGGGTATAGGGGACTTTTACTGGTCCCTGGAGCCTCTAAACTACCCAAATGTGCATTTTTGTTTTGGGACTTTGTCAGCACATTGGTTCCCAAGATGTCTCTAGACTCTGGTTGAAAAGCAGGGGACAATGTGGCCTTCCCTGCCTCCCTGGCTTCCTTGGCCCTCAAAGATTGGGGTCCTATGTTCATCTCTGGCACTGTTACCTGATGGCTGGGGTCTTGTGAGGCATGTAGACCACTCTTCCCTCCTGGCTCGTTCCTGGACATTGTTGAACCTGGACTGGGCTCTGTGCTGTCCTTCATGGCCCACTCCACAGTCCCACTCTGCCAGGTGAGTGTGACGGCCTGAGGTGGCGACCTGCCCTCCTGTCTAGCCAGAGAGGCCTTTGTGGTCCCATGGTCATCACCAAGTGGGATCTGTCCCAGAGCCCTCTGGATTTCCTCACACACAGGTAAGGGGGCCAGGAGAGGCCTCTCCAGGGTGGGAACTGACTCCTCTCCTATCGCTTTCTCTCCCAGATGGGGCTGAGGAAGTTTTCCAAGGACCTCAGCAAGCTGGACTATCGAGTGGTCTCCAGGGACACAGGGAGCTGAGGGAGGAAAGGCAAAGTGCAGAGTGGGTGAGGGTTGAACCTTTTTCAACGTAAAGTGATTAATGGACTTGATGAGCTTGAGGGGCAGGCCCCACATGTGCCTCACCCAAAACTTTGTCATATGTGCTTCCAGCATCTTTTGAGTGTTTGTGTCGAGGAAGGAAACCCTGTGGGAGGTGTTCACCCAGGGTTCCCAACCCTTTAAGATTCCCAAATTCCTGGTTTCCATGTGAGCGTTGGACTTGGGAGAAGCATGGTTGACAGCAAGCCAGGATCGACGCACACTCACAGGGATTAAACCCTCGCTGGTTTGCCCCCAATTCCTGCCTAAATGGCCTTTTGGGATGTTTTCTAGATTTTTGTCTAAGCTCCTCGGCAAACCACTTGTCAAGTCCTTTCTTAAAAGCATCCAGTCATTTTCTGACCCTTCAGAGTCTACTTCCTGAAATGCCACTATAGGCCTTTCGGAGGACCTGGAGAGGTTTTTAGGGACCTTGCTCATGTCTTGCTTTAGCTGGAACCCCACCTTCTGTGCATCCTTGCTGCTTTCACCTGTGAAGGAAGAGGGCCGTGAGGGCCCATGCTTGTCCTTTACCGGACATTTCCCTGGTAATTCGCTCTGAAGCTGCCTTAGTTCCAGAGATTCTTGTATCTTCCGAGGTAGCTCCCAGCGGTTTTGGATAAGCCATTTTTGGAGGTGTTGCTCCAATTGCTTCTGGAGCTCTGGACTGATTGGAAAATTCTCAGGAAGGATGGAGCCCACCCAGCTGTCCTCGGGAAGGTTGGGAGTGAAGATATTAAAGCCTTCCTGAGATCTTTTGACCACAGAGGGCGGAGCCCACCCACTTTCTAGTTGCTTCTGCAAAAAGGGCCATTCTGTATTTCGAATCTCAATTGAGGTGAGAGATTTTAGCTCATTCTGGGCTGTCGGGCAAGACACACCACAGGCTCTAATCTGGGATGGAGAAGAAGGTCGTAGGATTTGTACAGAAGATTGGAAATGGGCCTGGGCCTGAGCCAGAGGTGGGGCCTGTAATTGCAGCATCATTGCAATCAAGGCTTGAGGTTGGAACTCCAGCTGGGGCAGGGGCTGGGAATGGGAAAGCAGTGGAGGTAGTTTAGCCTGCAGATGAATTGGGCAGGCATTTGAGATTCCATTGAATAAGAATGAGGGAGACTGTAGTGTGGAAGAATTCTCAGAGATCCAGGCAGTAGCCACCGGGGATTCGCTGTGCAGAGAGGGGAGACCCCAAAAAAGCTGGTTGTATTTTTGCTGTAGATGGTCCCCCAAGACCTTAGGATATGAGAGCTGCTGAGGACTAGGCAGTTGCTCTGGCTTATCTTTCGTGGTCCAGAAGGGTTGGGGGATTGTGGTGTCCTGCTCAGCACCTAGTGATGGCAACATTTTCCCCAAAGAATTCAGGTGGTAGTCTGGGCTCATTTGTTTTGGATATAATCTGTCTTTGTCTTTTTCCTTCGAAATCTTTATCTTGATTCTCTCTGTGACTTGTATCTCCAGGAGATTCTGGTCATCGGATTCGAGTAAGGAGGGGCTAACAGCCTCTACCATTCTATCTGTGGAGTCTCTCCTGAGCAAGGCCTCTTGTGAGTGGTGGGACAGGTGCTCTTGTTGGGATTTGCACTGTGATGAGTTTGAGAGGCACAAGGCTTTGGCAGCTGCCTGCCACTGAGACGGGGTTAAAATGGAACAGCTTGAGTAGTCAAGGCCTGAGATGGCTGGGACTGCGACAGGAGAAGCTGACAAAGGTGTGTGTGGAGATGAGCTTTGTGGGATGGTCCTGAGTGGGAGTGCCATCAAGTCACACTGAGGAGGTGTCATAGTGGAGTCTGACAGTGGTGGTGCAGAGGAGGCTGTTGGAGGTGGAAAGTGGGCCTCCGAATCATGGAGGCATGAGGTAGAAGGGGAAAGTGCAAGTGGCTGTGGTGAAAGGTCGTCCAGCGGAAAGAAAGGCTCTGGTGGCTGAGAGCCACTCAGGGATGAATGTGAATGAATAGAAATTGAATAATAGGACTTTGTGACAGGGCAGAGGCCAGAGGTAGCAGGCGTTCAGTCAGAGGAGCTGGGGAAGCCAACGGGGACATGATGGAAGCAGCATCTTCCACAGGCTCCGCACAGGGCTTGTGGGCTCCCTCAGGAACTGCTTTGCATGCCTCACCAGTGACTTCTTGACCTGAGCTCTGACAAAAGCTGCCTTTGTCAGGGAGCCTTCCCAGGTGGCTGCAGGACACAGAGGCACAAGCTGCAGCCAGGGGCATGTGAAGCCAGGAGGTCCTGCAGGGTGTGCACCTGGTACCTAGGGTCCTCCTCATCCCTGACATATATTCCACAGTGCTCCTGCTGTCTGTCACCCCAGGGTGTAGCTATATCCTGACCCCATTGCTCTCCCTTCCATGTCAGTTCAAGGTGTCCAGCAGCCCAGAGGGTGGCGGACCCGAGAGAAGGGGAAGATTCTTTACCTTTGCAGAAGAGAAATCAGGCCCCAAGTCTCTTCCTGTTCTTTCAGACAATCTCTGCAAACTGGAAATCAAGAGACTGGGTCACGTAGTGAAGTCAGAGCCTGGGGGTCTTACAGGAGGCTAGGGTAATGGCCCTTTAGGGGAGCCACCTTGAAGGGACGTCTCTGGAGCCCAAGCATTCAAGTCAAGGACAATAATTCCTGACAGTGATGGCAAGGCTCAAGAAAGGTAGAACTTTGTCATTTACAAAATGCTTCCACATCCATTACCCACTGCAGACCACACGACTGCCCCGTGGGGGAGGATATTCAGGGGACATCTCACAGAGATTTCTTCTGGGATTACTAACGAACTACCTATGAAAGGAAAACACCCTATGCAATAAACCCAACCATTTGTTCCCTATGGCCAGACCATGGAGAACCTATAGAACAAAGACTGAGATTACTGGCAGGCTTTTAATGCTGCGTAGCTATACCATCAGAGGAAAATAGGTAAACAAAGTCTTTAAAAATTCGTGGAAACTGAGAATCACATATAAACTGAATTCCTCAAACACCCGGGGTCTCCCTCATTCTCTTTCTCAGAGCCGTGTAGATCAAGTCGCCTTGGTTGATGCCATTCTTGATATTTAGTAGAGGCCAGACCTCTGAGCACAAGTTCATCGGTCCTGTCTATCTTTCCTACTCCTCTTTCTCTAACTTCTCTCAAACTCAGTGCCTCCCATTGGAATTGCAAACACCGGCTGAGGTATGACTTCACCCAGACTCCAAATTAAGACTGCTCAGCCACTTTCGGTCAGATGAGTCTTGGCGAGCGTTCTGTCCCTTCCTTTCAGCTTCTTGCTTTCATTTCCTCTGGGGGCTTGCTACTGGGAAGCAGTGGGCTACAAAAGTTCTCCCCGGCTAATTCCCTGATCTTGCCCCTTAGCCTTTTCCTTGACCCATCCCCTCTCTAGCAGGAACTTATATCCAGGGAAGAGGCAGGATGCGGTTGCCGTCCAGATAAACTCTCCAACCTTGTCCCCTGTCTGTCCTAGCCTCATTTCTCAATTGGTCTGGGACAGCAGAGCAATCTCTAGAGAAAGCCCTAATCGCTTGGATTTGGGTTTGGCCACCACCGACTCTGTTGGGTTTTCTTGGCCTTTGTCCCCAACGAGGCAGAGACATTAGGTAGCTCTCCTCTTCCCCCGAAGAGCTAGACTTCTTTATTTCTCTCTGTCCACCCTGGATGCTCCGACAATTTTTAATTTAGCCCTCATCCCCAGCAGTGTGGGACTAACAAGGTAGCTCTTCCTGGAGGATCTAGCCTCTTCTCCCCTTCTCTTTCTGTTCCTTTTCTATCTGCCCAGGTGTGGCTCTCTTACTCCAAGTTTATGCTTCTTGAAGGTCATTGAGTTTTTGGTATGTGTAGATTGTTTTCATCAAATTTGGAGACTTCTTGGTTATTATTTGTTCAAATACTCTTTCAGAGTATGTCTTCTCTTTGTCTGGGACTCTATGCATTGACTTGCAAACTTGATGCTATCTCATAGTTATTTTTCATCATTTTTTCTGTTTCTCACACTGCATAATTTCAACAGACATATTATACAGTTTGTTCATTCTTTCTTCGACTTGCTCAGATCTGTTATTGAACTCCCCTGGTGAAAGTTTTGTTTCAGTTATTGTACTTTTCAGCTCTTGAATTTCTCTTTGATTCCTTTTTATCGATACTCTTTACTTAGTGAAATATTATTCCTATATTTTTCTTTTATCCTTAGACATTCTTTCCTAGGGGTCATTGACCACATTTAAAACAACTGATTTAAAGTTGTTTCCTAGGAAGTCTAACATCTCCTTCCTTAGGAGCAGTTTCTTTTGATTATACTTTTTCCTGCATATGGATCTTACGTTCTTTTTTTCTCCCCCTTGTTTAATAGTTTGTTGTTGTTGTTGTTGTTGTTGTTATTGTTGATAACTGGACATTTAAAATAACATAGATGAGGCAGCTCTAGAAATCAGAATGTCTCCCCTCCATAGGGATCATCCTTGATATTTGTTCAGTGACTTTTCTGAACTAATTCTGTAGAACCTATATTTTTTGTGGTCTGTAGCAGTAGAAGTTTCTTCAGAAGTTTCGTTAAATGCCTGGAACCAGTAGTCTCCCAGTCTTTGCTTCAGGGCTCTGTGCATGTGAAGGCATTCCTTCAACGTTCAGTCAGGCAGTTTATAAGCCTGTAGTGGCCTTTACTTCTTTCTTATGCCAAACCTCATAGTCACCTAGAGGTTAGGGCTTTCCCATGTCTTTCCTGAGCATGCCGTCAGCCCTGGGCCTATACATAGTTCTATGCATGTGGGTAGCCTTTTAGATTCTCAGGAGTATATCAGAGCTTTTCAAAATCTTTTTTTGCCATCTCATTCTTCAGCATTTCCTATTTTAAGCTTCTCGATCAGGCCATTGTTTGCTCCTGCTGTTATCCACCACTTCAGTTAATACCCACCACATAAGTTAAACAAATGCCTTTAAATGTTTGGCCAGATGCTTCTGAGGATAAGACTTTTCACACACTGTATGAGCTCCAAATTAGCACACATAAAGATATCCTTGTAGTGGGGTCGTTCATCGAACTACCAAACAGCCCAAATGATGACAGTTTTTCTGGCAATGATACTTTGATGGAACTACAACCCATCATGTAGTTGCCAGGCTGCAGGTTGGAGCCTGTGGATTCTCAAACTGTGGCAGAGTTTGAGAGGGATGGGAACAGGGTATATTAAAATGATACAACATCACTATACTTAGAGTGATTCAGCCAATTTTCTTGTATACTTCCAGAAATTATCTTTGTTAACTTCTATAATTTTCGCCAGTTTTTTCATTGTTTTTGTGGAAGAGAGAATTTTCTGGGGTTCCTACTTCACCATTTGCACTTCTGTCATTGTTAGCTTAATTTTTTTTTATCCAGCTGTTTATTAAGTCACATATTAGAGAGATTGGCAGAAACGAATAAAAAACAACAGTTTTCTCACTAATGTTTTAGTTTTGGAAAATATAGTTAAATTTTATTTTATTTTTTATATTAAGATAAACTTAATGAGGGGGGTTCCTCATCTTTTATTCATTTGTTTAAGTTCCCAGCTACTGGCTCTGAACTTCACACAAAGAAGGTATTCACTCAGTCATACCGAAGACATGAGTGAGGATATAACCGGATACATAATACTGGAAAAAAACGTGTTTCTGTCCTCTTGTCTCTTAATCTACTTCCCTTTCTTTCTACTGTTTACTTGCGATAAGAACACTTAACATGGGATCTACCCTCCTGACAAATTTTTACATGTACAGTGCTGTATCATTCGCTAGTGGCATCACGTTGTGCAGCTGATCTCTAGAACTTAGTATTTTGCACAAGTGAAACTTTATACTCATTGAACGGCAACTCCCCCGGCTCCCTCCTCCCACCCCCTTTAAAGTCTTTGTTGTGGAAACTTTCTCTTTTTTCAGTTTTCAATACTCTACTCCCTCATGATTCCATTATTACCTTCAGAAAAGTTCTTCTCTGGCTTTGTGGCCTCTACTTTTTCTGCCAGCCTCCTTAATATTCACGGTGCCTCAGATGCTGTTTCTGGTACTTTTTTTTTGTCCAATCCCTATGTGCTCAAGTTGTTGTCTGACTGCTTCTGTTAATTTCCATGACCACCTAAATTGCTAGTGTCTCCTTAATGCTTGTCTTTGTCCTAGAGCACCCGTCTGTGTTCTAAAACCATGCGTAGTTTAAGGGACAGTTCCAGCTTTCTGTTCTACAGACTAGTCAGTAGCAGCACGAACAGGTCTGTCTCATGAAAACTTCTAAGATATTTTTTTTTGTATGTCTTAAATATCGGTATTTGGCACCAGCATTCAAGAAGCTGCTCATACTGCTAGATTGGGTAGCTAATTGGTTACTGCTTCTGCTGATTAGATCTTTCTATTTATATCTGTCGCTGTTACTTCAGTGTAGGCAGTGTTCTCATACTAGTCTGTTTGATTCCATCTCCTAGGTAAGTCATCCTTTGTTCTCCATGAGCTCTAGATTTATATATCTTTATACGTTTATTGATACATAAGTTCAATCATGTACGGGATCTCCACAACTTACATGTACTGTTTCCTTGGCTCCCATTATTTATGGTATTGATGTCCTTGGAGGGATTGAACATCTTAGGATTCTCTAGAATTCTCTAGACTACCCAGGGTAATCCCTCGGGACGTAGAAGAGTTGTAGGAATTCTTTACACTGAAATTTTTCATAAAAATATATGAATGAATTACAGTACATTACAAACCCTTTTAACTAATTGAGTACCTCCAAAGTTAAAGACAAATTAGGGCACGAGTAGACATTCTTTATAGCTATTTGTTTTAGAGCCTTAAGAGTAAACAGGAAAATAGTAGTTCTCAAAGGTATTTTCTTTGTCACTTAATTCTGAACTTTGAACAAAATGTATTATTGCAGGGATCAGTGTCGTTCGAAGACGTGACTGTGGAGTTCACCCCAGATGAGTGGCAGTACATGGGCCCTGCTCATAGGACCTTGTACAGAGACGTGATGCTGGAGAACTGCAGCCACTTTGTCTCCATGGGTGAGCAGGCCTTACAATGTGACTCCCCTTGGAATTCAAATCCTTTTTGTTGTAATCGTCAAAACACATGGACCCTTTGTAGAGATTAATGTTGTCCAGGCTTTTAAGAGGCCTGGGTAATTGAAACATTTAGAGAAACAGAAACGATGTTTGTGTCATTGCTTTCCCATTGAAAACTGCAAATGGGTACTTTCATTTTGCTCTTGCTCCTATATCTTTCTCCACCTTCAGAATCTAAAAAGCACGTGGATCTGGTCTATATATAAAGTCTTTGTTGTGGATTGTTACGTTCACAGGGTATTGCATTACCAAACCCCAGGTGATCTTCAAGTTGGAGCAAGGTGAAGAGCCCTGGTCCTTAGAGGAAGAATTCCCAAACCAGAGGTGCCCAGGTGAGTGAGCACGGACAGAAGGAAACTCCTGGGGTAGTTAGACTTTAGAGGGAACCACTTTCGAAAGTCGTTTTTCCTTTTAAACAGCTTTATTGAGATGTAATTCACATATCATACAATTTACCCATTTAAAGCATACAGTTTTGTGGCTTTTAGTATATTCATAGATATATGGAAACACCACAGTCAGTTTTCTTCACCTCAGAGGGAGAAACCCCATGCCCTTTAGCTATTATCTCCTTATTTCCTGCCGCTTTAGCTCTGGCAACCACTAATCTACTTTCTGTCTGTATAGATTTGGGTATTCTGGACATGTCAATGGAATCACACATTATGTGTTCTTTTGTGATTGGTTTCTTTCACTTTGCATTACAAGGTTCATATTGTAGCATGTATTAGTACTTCATCGTTTCTTGGCGAAATAATATTCCTTTGTCTGGATATACCACATTTGTTTGTCCATTCATCAGTCCGTGAACCTTTTGGCTGTTATTGAGTAATGCTGATGTAAAACCCATTTACAAGTTTTTGCATGGACATGTGCTTTTATTTCTCTTGACCATATAGGTAGGAGCGGAATTTCTGGCTATGTGATAACTCTGTAGAACTGCCAAACTGTTTTCCAAAGGCGCTGTATCATTTCATAATCCTAATGATGGCATATGAGGGTTCTAAATTTTCTACATCTTCACCAGTACTTAATTATCTCACTTTTTGATTGTAGTCATCTGAGTGGATGTGAGGTGCTATGTCATTGAGGTTTTGATTTGCATTTCTGTATTAGTCAGCTGGACCGGCATAACAAAATACCATAGCCTGGGTGGCTTAAAAAACAAATTTATTTCTCAGAGTGCTGGAGGCTGAAAGTCCAAGAAGAGGGTGCCAGCAGGGTTGATTTGTGGTGAGGCCTCTCTTCCTGCCTTGCAGATGAGCACCTTCTCACGGTGTCCTCACCGGGCCTTTCCTCTTTGCATTCATGGAGAGAGAAAGGTGTCTGATGTTTCTTCCCGTTTTTATAAGGATATCAGTTCTACAGAAATAGGGCCTCTCCTTTATCACGTTAACCTCCGTTACCTCTCTAAAGGTCTTATCTGTAAATGCAGTCACATTGGGAGTTAGGGCTTCAAAATATGAATTTGACTGAGACATAATTTAGTCCTTAACTATTTTCCTGATCACTAACGATGCCAAGCAGTTTTTTCATGTGCTTTTTGGCCTTTGTCTAATCATACTGATTGGCTAAAAAAGATATCCCTCAATAGTATGTTAGAAAGGTTATAAAATAAAAGAATGGTAAAGTTGTTAAGTCAATAAAAATAAATAATTTAGGGTCTAATATTCTGTTATCTTTCAGGTTTATATTTAGGCAATAAATTCATTATCTTTAAAGAAATCCTGATAGCGCAAGAGTATTTGAATAGCTGCACTAAGCAATATGATATCAATGATCATAAAACAAAATATGAATTTCTAAGACTTTAAGATTCGCTTGAATTATGAGATCATAATTCTTCACTTAATGTTGTCAGTAGGTTCCTGGAAATTGACTTAAGTGAAATGAACTGTAATAAAACCACCTTTATTACAGTCTTGACTGATATAAAGAAGAACTGAGTTGTTAGGGCAGAAACATCACCAAACTTCAAAATAAAGATCCAAAAGACTTCTAATATTACCATTGATGTAAATCTGAGCTAGACATACATTTAAGAAAGATTAATCATTATTATCTAACCCGCTTATTCCAGTTCCGTTTTTCAGGTGGCCATATCCCCGCAGCTCAGCTCAAGGCAGAAACCCACCCTGGGCAGGATACCATTCCATCTCAGGGTGCATTCACACACCACGCGCACTCAGACATGGGGTTAATGTAGACACACCAGTTCACCTAACATGCACATTTGGGATGTGAGAGGAAACTCGAGGACCCAGAGGAAATCCACACAGACGTGGGGAGAACATGCCAACTCCACACAGACAGTGGTCCTTGTAGGGAATTGATTTTTTTTTCTCATCAACGTTGTAACTAAATGACATTTAATGAAAGGAATTTATTTGAGGACCTGCTGTACCTCATCTGATGGAATAATAAATCCTGTGGCATATTTAATAAATATGGCTATAGAAGATATAAATGATATTTGTATTAAAGTGGACCACATAGTTGCATATGTGTATGCTGAAATTAAAGGACAAGCCTTTCAAGTTCCCTTGGAATTATCATAAGACAGTGAAAATATAGTTTTATCTAAATGA
>NW_011917080.1:0-1118 GCF_000151845.1 Pteropus vampyrus | reverse complement strand
GGCTGTTAGTTTACAGAGGATCATTATCTATAAAAACATTATAATGACAAGAAATTATAGGATGTCTACTATGCGTCATTCTCTTTTCTAAGTGCTTTACATATGTGAATTCATGTAATCTCCAAACAACCCTATAGGATAGTTAAAATTATTAGCTGCATTTTACAGATAAGGATAGTAAGTTTTCAGAAAGGTTGAGTCTTTCTCAAGGTCATATAGCTAAAATGTGTCAGGATCCATATAAATGTATATTTTTAATATATCCTCAAGCCATTGTATGTCTTTAAGAATAAATATTACTATACCATAATAGAGGATCTTCCTATTGACCTCCCTAGCGCCACCCTCTGTGTCCTAGATCTCCCCAGAAGACAGCTCTAAAGTAAATAACTGATCCAATTTAATGTTCTTATTTGATAGATGTGGAAAATGAGGCTTAAAAGAACTTTTTTGCCTAATAGAAGGTGACAGACCACTCCCACTTGAATGTCTCGCTCTCTTTTTGTTTTTAATTGCTTTATAATTTTCTACACTATACTGGGCTTCAATTTAAAGACTGACTTTTAAAATATAGCTCTTATTGATTTTCTCATCCTAAAAATAATATACTTTATCTCATGGAAATTTATTAAGTGAAAGCAGTAAGAAAAGAAATTAAAAGTCTAATTAACACTTTATAAAAGTACCCTAAACATTTGGTGGATTTACATATAAGCACTTAACTCCCAAATTAAACCTTGAGGCTTTGCTGGCTAGTCAGAAAGCAGTCTCACAGTCAAAGAAATACAATCAATCCAGCAGCCAGAAGATATTTAAACAGAAATTCGCTTTCTTAGTTTCTTCATAATCTACAACACTGTGAAAATTCCCTTTCCCTATTTTTTCTCATGCCACAATTCTCTTACATTCTGTAACCATCAAGATTCTTTATTCTCATCCTTTACTCCACAGTTCATATACTTTCTCTCACAACAAACCTCACTCTTTTATCTCTACCTCTCTCTCTTTTAATCTCTGTCTCATTCTCTAGATTTTTTATTACAAAATCTAGGAAGGTGTAGTCACAGGGAAAAAAAATCTATACAGAACGTAGAATAACTTAAGCAAATATATTTTTA
>NW_011917079.1:0-1764 GCF_000151845.1 Pteropus vampyrus | reverse complement strand
TTCATGGAGGAGGCCAAATAGATAAACAAATAGCGGTATATCCATAAAATGGAATACTACATACGTAGCAATAAAAAGTGATGAACTATGATATATGCAACAACATGGATAAATCTCAAAAACATTGTGCTAAACAAAAGAAGCTAGAAACAAGAGTAAATACTACATGATTTCATTTATACAACACTCTAGAAAAAAACAAATCTCTTTTATAGTAATGTGAAGCAGATCAGTGATTGCCTAGGGTCAGGCAAAGGTGGGAGATTGAATAGGAAAGAATACAGGGAGGTGAAGGAAATATTTTATATTTCAATTGTTCTGTCAGTTACATGAGTGTATACATTTGTCAAAGGTCACCAAGTTGTACATTTTAAATGGGTGCATATTTTGTATGTAAATTACTATTCAATAAAGTTAGTTAAAACCACAAAAAAAGTTTTGTTGTTATACATCCAACTTTGTTCAGGACAGTCTCAGTGTAATTGACGATAATGTATCTTTTTACTGTCAAGATTATAATCAAACATATAACTGACAAAGGGCTCATAGGAATAATAAGACAGATAACCAACAGAAAAATAAGAAGAAAACGTAAAGCAGTAATTCACAGAAAAAGATATCTAAATGGTCCTAATCCTACACAAAGTAATTAGGGAAACACTAATTAGTCCCTTGATGATATTCTATCATATGCCCATCAATATGACTAAAACCTAAAAAAACTGATAATATCAAAAGTTGCCAAAGTTATGAAGTAACAGGAGGAACCTTTATATACTCCTTATGGGTCTCTAAATTAATGCAACTATTTTGAAAACCTGGCATTAACTATTCAGATAGAAGACAAACATACAATATGACCCACCAGTTCCATTCCTAATCAATCCGAAATGCATGGGTGCTTTAAACAAGAATGTTTATAGAAACATTATGTATGATTGCCCCCAATAAAGAGTGAAATGGATAAATAAATTGTAGTTTATTTGCTTAGTGGAGTATTTTGCTCGGTAATGGCATAGGAAGCCAGGATAGTAATTACCTTTAGAAAGGAGGGAAGAGTACTAATTGGGAGAGGGTATGTGGGGACTTCTGGGATAGGAACAATATTCTATTTCATAACTTGGATTGTAGTTACATGTGCTTATATGTTCTGATTATGATCATTAATTGAGCATTAAACTTAAATTTGTATACCTTCATTCATATTTTATGTTCAGATAAAAATATTAAGATTAAAGTATGGCAGATCAGCACCAATACATTTTATCTCTATCTAGTTGAGTTTTGTTTAGTGCCAGTTTCTGTTCTTCTAGGTCATATCACAAAGCACAAAAATAATCTCTTTAAAAAATCGCATCTAAATCAGTTTCTAACATTCTGTTAGTCTGGTTACCTGGAACAACCTTTCTGATAAAAACAACTTACAATGTTAAATTAAATATGAATAAAAATATTTTAAGTGCATTTTTGATACTTTTTACATCTGTATAGAATTGAATTACTTGAAGAAGACAACTGCTTTCACTAAGAACAATTATAATAACTAAATAAATGTAAAAATTATCACTTAAAAAGGTGTCAGAAAACCACTGAAGAAATAAGGAATTCAAGGGTCAAAATTATAAAAAGGGAAAACTGCAAAGAGGTGGGATGATATTCTGCATTTACTTTTTCTCTGGGCATATTTCCCAATACTGGTTTGAGAGTAAGAGGCTGAGAATATGCATAAAAGATCATTGATAAGAGTCAGGGAAACCAACATGA
>NW_011917078.1:0-3672 GCF_000151845.1 Pteropus vampyrus | reverse complement strand
TAAAATTGACAACCCCCTTGACTAGACTCGCTAAAGATAAAAGAGAAAGGACACAAACAAAATCAAGGATGAAGCGGGAGTGAGAGAGGAGAGTTATGACTGACATTGCATAAATAAAAAAGGATCATGCAAGAATACTATGAAAGAGTATATAACAACAAATTTAATAACCTAAAAATTGACCAGTACTTAGAAAAATACAACCTTCCTAGACTGAATCAAGAAGATCTGGAAAATCTAAATAGACCAATCAGCAGTATGGAAATGGGAACAACTCTTAAAAAAACTACCAAAAAGTAAAAGTCCAGGACCAGATGGCTTCACTAGTGAATTCTACCAAACATTCAAAGAAGATTTAATACTTATCCTCCTCAAACTCTTCCAAAAAATCGAAGAGGAGGCAATACTTCCCAACTTATTTTATGAGGCCAATATTACTCTGATACCAAAATCTGGTAAAGATAACACAATAAAAGAAAACTATAGACAGATATCTCTCATGAACACAGATGCTAAAATCCTAAATAAGATACTAGCGAACCGAATACAGCAACATATTAAAAAGATTATACACCACGATCAAGTCAGCTTCATCCCAGAGGCACAGGGATTGTTCAACATACGCAAATTGATTCATGTGATACACCACATAAAAACATTTAAAAAAAATTAATCATATGATCATATCAATAGATGCAGGAAAAGCCTTCGACAAGATACAGCATCCATTTATGATGAAAATACTTAATAAAATCGGTATAGAAGGAAAGTACCTTAACAAATAAAGGCCATAAATGACAAACCCTCAGCCAACATTATACTTAAATGGTGAAAAACTAAAAACCTTTCCTCTAAATTCAGGAACAAGGCAAGGCTGTCCACTATCGCCACTCTTATTCAATATAACATTGGAGGTCCTAGCGAGTGCAATCAGACAAGAGAAAGATATAAAAGATATAAGAAACGAAGAAGTCAAACTGTAACTATTTGTGAATGACATGATTCTCTATACAGAAAACGCTAAAGATTCCACAAAAACACTACTAGAAACAATAAGCAAATACAGTAAAGTCTCTGGATCCAAAATTAACATTCAAAAAGCCATAGTGTTTCTATACTCTAATAATGAAGTGTCAGAAAAAGAAGTGGAAAAAATAATTCCTTTTGCAATGCAACAAAAGAATAAAATACCTAGGAATAAATTTAATGAAACCTTGTGAAGGAGCTTATAATGAAAACTACAAGACCCTATTAAAAGAAATCGAAGAAGTTACAAAGAAATGGAAATATATTCCTGTTCTTGGATTGGAAGAATCAACATATTTAAAATGACTATATTACCTAAAGCATTATACAGATTTAATGCAATCCCCATCAAAATCCCATCAGCATTTTTTAAAGAAATAGAACAAAAAAATCATTAGATTTGTATGGAAGCACAAAAGACTCCGAAATGCCAAAGCCTTCCTGAGAAAAAAGAACGAGGCTGGAGGCATCCCTCTGCCCAACTTCAAATTATTCTACAAAGTGACAGTTATCTAAATGGCATGGTACTGGCAGCAAAACAGACACATGGGCCAGTGGAACAGAATCGAGAGGCCAGAAGTAAACCTATATTTACATGGGCAAATAATTTTTGACAAAAAAGCTAAAAACATACAGTGGAGAAAGGAAAGCCTCTTCAATAAATGGTGCCGGGAAAACTAAAAAAGCTACATGCAAACGAATGAATCTAGACTGTTGTCTATCACCACACACCAAAATTAACACGAAATAGATTAAAAGACCTGAATATAAGACCTGAAACAAGAAAACATAGGAACGAAACTCAAGGACTTTGGACTTAAAGGGGATTTTACAAATTTGACTTCAAAGGCAAGGGAAGTAAATGCTAAAATAAATGGACGTGACCATATCAAACTAAAAAGCTTCTGGCTCAGCAAAAGAAATCGTCACAAGGTAAAGAGACAACCACCCAAATGGGAAAATATATTTGCAAGCAACACCTCCGATAAGGGCCTAATATCCAAAATATACAAAGAACTCCTTCAACTCAATAACAAAAAAAGAAACAATCCAATCAAAAAATAGGCAGTGGACCTGAACAGACACTTCTCCCTAGAGAACATACAAATGGCCTATAAACATATGAAAAGATGCTCAATATTGCTAGCTATTAGGGAAATGCAAATCAATGCCACAACGAGATACCATCTCACATCTGTTAGAATAGCTATAATCAAGAGGACAAGTAATAACAAATGTTGGAGAGGATGCAGAGAGAAAGGAACCCTCACACACTACTGGTGGGACTGCAAATTGGTACAGTCACTATGGAAAACAGTATGGAAGTTCCTCAAAAAACTAAGACTTGATGTACCATATGATCCAGTAATCTCTCTACTGGGTATTTACCACAAAGATTCAAAAACCCATATTCGAAAAGATATTTGCACACTGATGTTCACAGCAGCATTATTCACAGTGGCTAGGACATGGAAGCAACCAAAGTGTCTTACGATAGATGATTGAATAAAGAAACGGTGGTACAGATATACAATGGAATATTACTGACACATCAGAAGAAAGGAAATACTGCCATTTGCAACAACCCGGATGGACCTCAAGATAATCAAGCTAAGCGAAATAAGTCAGACTAAAAAAGTTGAAAATCACATGATATCACTTATATTATGGGATATTAACCTAAAAGCAACATATGAACAGAGACATATGGACTATAAGAGGGTAGGATGGGGGAAGAAGATAAAGAGGATCAAATATATGATAACTGAACGAAACTGGATTTTGGGTGGTAAACACACAATAGAATATACAGATGTCAAATTATAATGTACACCTGGAAATTATATAATTCTATTAACCAATATTACCCAAATAAACTTAATAATAAAGGAGAAAAAATAAAAGGCACTTAAATTTACAAAAAAAGAAAATAAAAAGGAAATAATCCATATATAGTTGCCATAGTGGGGCTTGATACAGAGTATGTACTTAAGCAAGATGATCATTATAATTACCTTCATGTATTGAAGGAATAAAATGCTTTAGCGGTATTTGCACATCATGCCTAATAAGGGATCTGTATCCAGAATATATAACGAACTTGTACAGCTCAATAATAAAAAGAATAATAACCCAATGAAAAATAAGTAAAAGATCTAAGTAGACATTTCTCCAAAGAATATATACGAATAGACAATAAGCACATGAGAAAATGCTCAACATCATTAGCCATCAGAAAAATACAAATCAAAACCACATATGAGACACTACTTCATTCCCACTGGGATGACCAGAATCAAAAACAGATAAGAACAAGTGTTAACAAGGACAAGGAGAAATTACAAACCTCATTTATCGCTAGTATGAATATAAAATAGTGTAGCCACTTTGGAAAACAGTTCTGCTGTTACTCAAAAGGTTAAACTCAGAGTTACAATGTGACCCAGCAATTCCACTCCTAGGTATACACACAAGAGAAATGAGACATAAGTCCACAAAAAAAAATTTGTATACAAATGTTCACAAGTAGCATTATTCATTAATAGCCTAAAAGTAGAAACAACCCAAATGTCCATCAACTGATAAACTGACAAGTAAAATGTGGTATATACACACAATAAAATATTATTAGACAATAAAAAGGAA
>NW_011917077.1:0-2512 GCF_000151845.1 Pteropus vampyrus | reverse complement strand
TTGCTTGTTAGGTCCTGTTACCCATCAAGGCCGGCTCCCTCTGAGCAGGAGCTCCTCCGTCTTACCCGCCACTGACTCTCAGTGCCTGGAACAGCACCTGGCACAGAGTCGGCGCTCCATAAATATGTGTGGACTGGATGAATGAATGAATGAATGAATGAGAACTTGATCCTTACTGGGGGTCTCCTGGAAAGTTTCAAAGAAAATGTAGCATTTGCACTGAACCTTGATGAAGAGGTGATTCTAAGACAGGTACGGGAGCTCCGCGTGTCCCAGACGCAACGTTAGGAGTGTGCGGACGGACAAGAACAGCCGGGCTGTGTGCGAGGGATGTGAGTTTGGCTGAAGCGCAGGGTACGTGTGGCGGGGAGGTTAAGTTGGGCCGTCATCGTGGAGGGCCCCAGGTGGCAGCTGTTTGTTCAGTTGGCCACAGGAAAACATTCGAGTGTCTGTCGTGGGGAGAGGCAGGCCAGAGCTGGGGGTTAGTGCGATGGATCTGGTGGTGACAGTTTGTATAGGTCAGCGTGGGGGACGAAAGCACGGGTGCTGCTGAGAGTGTTCAGGGCAGTAGCGAGGGCCCATGTGAGAGGTGACAGGGCCCTGAACTGGGCGGAAGGTGTGGCACGATGAAGCAGAGGGCACTTCACTACCAGGACGTTCGGGTCTCAGGAACCGAGCGAATGCGGAGGCTGGAGGGCAGTGAGCCTTCAAGGATGATACCGGGGTTCCCAACCAGGGCCAGGAAGAAAAAAGGGGCGGTCAGAGGGGTGAGCCGAGAAGGGGCGAAGGGAGGACGACGTGTCTGGCGGGCGCATCTTAAGTTTGAGCACCTAGCGGCATGCCTGGCGAAGAAGTCCAGCCAGCTGTCAGGATATCAGAGAACATCATCCAGCCGGCGGCCAGGACGTCAGAGATACGGTGCGGCCTGACAAGCCCTCTCATCACCGAGCCAAAAATAGTCAGCGGAGCTGGGCTCGCCTTTGATGGCGGCCTGAAGGATCACAGCACTGGTTGCAGAGGTAGCCTGCAGCTCACTCCTCCTCCGTACAGAGGGGGAATCTGAGGCCCAGAGAGGGTGGATGACTTGCCCAAGGTCACACAGCCAATTTGTCCTCTTTGATTCTTACAGGAAGCCAGATACCTTTTAGGTGGTTGGAATATTCCAACTGAAAAGCTCCTGCCTTGCATCCCTCTATGTGCCAAGCGGACCAGGGTACCGCAGTGATGACGTAGAGAGAGTGGCCTCTGTTGGCGAACTTAGCTGTCACCCAGACGAGCGCGAGGCCCCAGATGAGTCGGGGGCAGCATGGGTGGTGGTCTGCGTGGTTTTGCTTGCTTCGGTATGCCCTCGTCCCTTGGGGCTCCCACCTGCGCACACCACGAGGCCCACGGCTATCGCTGATCACCTCGCTCTGAGTCCTGAATTCCCAGCGCCTCCCTGAGGAAGTGGTCCCAGCCTCCTGAGGCAGGAAGAAAACCAAGCCTGGTACTGCACCCCAAATCCCTTCTTCCTCACCTAAAGGACATTGGTCCAATTACAAACTCCAGGACTTTTAAGAAAAGCAAACAAAATCCCAAGCACATGGCAAAGGTCATCTGGCCTCAGGAGAGAGTGAATGATTAACTCCTGTGAAAGTGAGTTTTGAGGATTTTTTTTTTTTTTTTTTTACAGTGTTCAAAGGTGCAACTAGAAAATTTTAGCCCGGGGCGAATTCTAGGAGCAGCTCCCTCTTCCAGTCCTCAACCTGTGAGTTCCACCCACCCCCCCCTTCCCCAAGGACCTTGACCCATGTCCACATGAGGAGTGTCCTCTGCCAGGACCTTGACCCATGTCCACATGAGGAGTGTCCTCTGCCAAGAGCAGAAGGTGTGCCCCTCCCTGCCAGCTCCCTATCCTTGGTTCTTGTGGGGCCTGCTCTGCTTTGTCTCTCCTGTCACCCCCACTGTGAGAAATTCACTAGGACAAATGCACAAAACATGGCCCTGAACTCGCCCAAATGCACAACCTTGCTGGAGCTCCTTTTTCTCTGGGAGTCTCCAAAGGCTCATCGGCAAAATGGGTTTATGATGTTCGCCTGCCTCGAAGGGTTGTTGAGGGGATTAAATGAGATAAAGCACCCCAGTATCAGGCATCCTGGCGACCTTTCCTTTCCTGGGGCACCCCACCCCCCAACCCTCTTCTCAATCCATCTACAGGACGCCTCGGGCTCCTGCTTCTCTCTCCTCCTCCCAGACCTGATCTGAAGGAAGGGTGTCCACAGCTCACGGCAGCTTCCCTCCCTTCCCTGGGGCCCCTCCAATCCTGCGGGGGAGGTGGCTGAGCCCCTGCAGCCGGAGAAGCCGCTGTCTGTGCTGGGGTGGCCGTGAGTCCCCTGATGCAATAAATACCTGTCACTGAAAAGGGGCCCCAGAGAGCACAGTCAGCCCTGTCGATCAGAGCAGCCTTTCTTGGCGCCGGGTGAGCTGAAGGCTCACCCCGAGGGTGAGGGGGGGGTGTGTGGGGGGGGGGTGG
>NW_011917076.1:0-1212 GCF_000151845.1 Pteropus vampyrus | reverse complement strand
CCCCGCCCCTCGCGCAAGGGTCGCAGTGGGCGCCGCCCGAGCCGAGGCCCCCGTGCGGGCGGGTCCGCAGCGACCTGCGCCCCACGCCCGGCGCGCCCCGCCGCCTACCGTGCTCAGCTGGGCCCCCATGGTGGCGACGCGCTGCGCTCGCTCCGCTGCTGCCGCCGAGATAGTGGCGCCGCCACGCCCAGGGCCCGCCCCGCCGCCGCGTCACCCCCGGAGGGGGGCGGGACCTAGAGGGGTCCAGTCGGGGCGCGGGGGCGGGAGGCCGAGCTCCCGACGTCGCCCCGCCCCGCCCGAGTGTGTGCGCCGGGGAGCGGTGGGCGGCGGGGTCCGCACCCCGCACGTGGCCCGCGGCCCGCGGCGGCCGGGCACGGACGGCCCGCTGTGTGGTCTCGGGTGCGATGCTGGCCTTCTCTGGGCCTCGTTTGCCAGCGCAAGTGGAGGAAGATGGCGCCCCCTTGATGGTCTCGAAAATAAAATCTGGAAACTTCACCGCAGCCTCCGAGGCCTGCAGGAGCCGGCCCTGCCTGGCCTGGCCTCGGGTGGCGCCGCGGAGCGCGTTGCTGGGCCTCGGGGGCATTGTTGTTCCTGACACTGCTTAGCTGGCCCTACGTCTGGGCCTGCGAATGTGCGGTTCCCGCTATCCCCGGCTGCCTCGGGCCACCCTTGCTTATTATACGGGTATCACATCACATGTTCCTTGCTCAGCGAGGTCTGCCCTGACCCCCTGTGCCGGCAGGCCCTGTGGTCTAGCCCTTAAAATTGAGCTGAAGTCTTCCTGTGTGTCCCCCGGAGGATGGTTTGCCGCCAGCCAGCCACCCCATTCCAGTGGACTGTGGGCTTCCTAAGGGGACGCCTCCGCTTTGAAGTCGCCTGCATACCTGGCGCCTAGCCCAGCGCTTAGCATATAGTAAAGTACTCAATACGTGTTGAGTGAGTGAATCTAGCAGACAGTGGACACCTCCTCTGTGTAGCCCATGCTGCCCCCAGGGGCACTCTCTGGCTTTGCCCTCTTGGAATGATTGCCTTGGCCCCAGATATGAGTTCCCAGTACTCTGACCAGCCGGCCTGCGGTGGGCGATGTGTTCCTGCACGTGATGCTGGCCAGGCAGGGGCCTTCCAGGCAGAAGGAACTGGGCAGAGCCTGCAGGTGGGAACGAGGTGGGACAGATGCAGGTTCAACAAGTTGGGAGGGGCTGATAGGGCTGA
>NW_011917075.1:0-1524 GCF_000151845.1 Pteropus vampyrus | reverse complement strand
TACAGAAGCAGAAAGCTGTGTAGAATGTATGTCTATGGGTGATGCTATGTTCCCATGGGCAATAGCCAGTGTTCCCATGGGCGATGGCCAAACAGTAATTTTCAGCTTATATACAATTGATTATTTTTCATGCCACGCAAGCAAGCAGGGTTACACAGGCTAAAATTGGCAGTTAGCGTATGAGCTCATTGTTACAAGTTTCATGATTAACAGAATGTGGTTAGGGGTTCCAGAAACTAGGCTAAGTTATAGACTTCCTTTGTCCGGTTTCAGGTTTTAATTATTCTTTAACCCTTTCACATTTCAGCGGGCTATTACACTTATGCACCTCATCCACCCCCACTCTGCTCCTGTGCTTATCCAGAACTGCTCTACCTCAAATGTTAAATTCAGACAGCCCCTTCTCAGACCATAAGCTCCTGTCCTCACTGACACTCTGATACCTTCTGAAAAACCGTCAGCCTCACTGAGATCCTCAACCCTGGAGCCCTCTCTTCTCTTTGTGTCAGCATGCAGAACTCCCTTCTACAGATGTGTCCCTTTCTGTCCAGCGTGGTGTGCAGCCACGGTCAGTCATTGCAGTTGCTTTCTTACCTTTTCCCTGACAACCTTGTTCCTTTGCCCTTTGGTTGCACCTGCCTGGCACAGAACCACTTCCTAACACATCAATAACTCACCATCTCTATGCCGGTATCCAGGCTGCTGAGCTCTGCCATGAGGTCACACACAGGCAAGTTGGGTCTAGTTTGAATCCATGGTTACCAGCCTCAACGGGGCCCTCACAATCTTGTTATGTGGGTTCAGCCTATAGTCACTCACCACAAGGGCTTTTCTCTTCCTTTTAAAAAATTATACAAAGAAACATTTAATTGTAAACAATTAAAATATTTTGGAAATATTGAAAATCGAAGTCTCCTTAGCCCCTCCTCCCAACAGCTGACTTCACCTCATGCTTCTCAGAGAACTGGAGTCATTACATAGAAGGTCCCAGGCTTCCCCTACCCAAACCTGCCTGCTATCTTCCATTCCACTGAGGGGATGAGCCCCCGTCTCCCTTGCCTACTCAGAAACCATGTGCCATGCACCCACACCCTCCCTCGGCCAGTTTCTCCAGCTGTTGTTCAAGACCCCCCTGCATCAAGATCGCCTGAGATGCTGGCTATGTGCAGCTTCCTAGGCCAGATCTCCATTATATGTGGGGTGGGTCCTGGGAATTTGATTTATATTTTAATAAGCACCTAGGTGTTTCTTTGCTGCAGGAAAATTTGAAGACCACTGCAGTACGTTGTTTTCCATCATCTGTACGTCCCAAGTGTTCCCTACCATATTTCGAGTATAGTCAGATCTCATCCTAACAAAAAATAAACCTCCTTATTCAGAAAACAAACAGATCCTTCCACCTTGCCCATTTTCTTTTTTCTCCACCTGAAAGGTCCGAAATATGCAGTCTATACTTGCTTGCATTTTCTCTCTTCCCACTGACCACTCACTCTGGTTTGACCACCCTGTTCTCAGTTACTGCAG
>NW_011917074.1:0-910 GCF_000151845.1 Pteropus vampyrus | reverse complement strand
GAAGTCAATACTTTCAAAGGACAAAGAGACGGTCTTGGGAAGTCAATTCAACTTCCTGCAGGCGACATTCAGCTGAGAAGTAGCCCCAGACTCAACAGGTTTCTAACGGGGAATGCCCATGCCATATGCTTCCAACATAACATCACTTTGTCCAATTGTAAAACCCAGACCAGGGGAAGGTTTCCCAAACCTGTCTCCTGTGGCTTCTTCTGTGTATACCTTTCTCTAGCCCTCTCATGCCCACTGTCAGGCAGTGTTTATACTTGACTAGCTACACCAACTGAATAGGGGAATGCGCTTTCTTTTCTGGGAAGCTCGCAGTGTCCCTGGCCCTCCCCTGGAACAGAAGGCACAGGGTTGCTACTTGTGGATCATCAAACTTACAGGCAGCAAAGGGAGAAAGAAGGTACTTGAAGAGATAGAAATATTTGTGGGATGCCCTTTCCCAACTCTCCACTTCACCTGAGGAAGGAGGCACAAGGCATGGGGCTCCCCACACTTATATCCAACTCTTTCTTCCCCCCTCTTTCTTCCCTTTTTCTATCTCTGCAGAGAGGGTAGAGAGAGCAGACAGAATTATTTTTTTTTCTATTTTTGTATGCCTCTTAAATCTTTCTATTTAAAATTTAAGCTAAAAAATTAAGATGTCTTGTCAGATTACCAGCAAAGTTTTCACAATTTCTGAATGGGCCAGACAGGGACCAGCCTCCGAGTCTAAAGGTAGGAGCGTGGTTGGAGAGGTGGACAGTGAATGAGAGATAAATCATGCTGATTAATATCTGTTCTCTTATCCCACCATATTACATTATATTCCACATCCTTATATTATTATTATTATTATTATTATTATTATTATTATTATTATTATTTTGGCATAAGTTTTTATTAAAAAAACTTTAGAAAGAAGTGA
>NW_011917073.1:0-928 GCF_000151845.1 Pteropus vampyrus | reverse complement strand
GTGGATTTGAAAAGAAATAAACCCAAAACAGAAAGTCCTATTTATCGATTCTCAGTAAAAATCACGTCTCTAATAACAAATTCAAAATTAATGATGGCAGCCGAAGCCGTTGACGCATCTAGTTTAATTACTCGTCACCTCCAGGGAACGTCCCAGGTCCCTCACCCTTAGCCCTGTCTAGGACGCGCGCCGCGGTGAAGGACACTCCTGTCTGGAAGGACTCGGGCTGCCACTCTTGGTGGCTCAGACGTCCCACGGGATGAGCTCACTGCGCCCATTTAAAAACCCAGGGCCGGGAAAGGATCTTCAGGGCCTCCCTTAGCCACGGTGAGAGGGGCGAGAACACGCGGACGCGTCGGTCCCTCTACTCCCACGCTCCTGTCTCTCTTCCCGGACGCGGGGTCTGTGCGGGACGCGCCACTGGGCCGCGGGGCCCGGTGTCCGCAGCCCCGGGGGTCCCATCGCCAGCTCGTCCAAGGGCCGCAGGGCCAGCGCCGCGTTGGAGGCCGGGAGGCCCTGGCCGCCCCATCCCCGCTCCGTGGACAGGGGCGCAGGGACGCTGACGCGCGCGCCTCCCGCCCGCATCTCCTAACGAGGGCGCTGCTCCCCGGGGACCCTCACAGGCATCGCGTCCTTTTCTCCTTCTCGGACCACCTTCTGGTCTCCAAAGACGCGGCTGCCTCCCTTGCACGCCGGTCCCACTCACACGAGTCCACGACAGAAAAGAAAGCTCCAGGGCGGGGCACCGCGCACCACCCGCCACTCCAGAAGGCCAGCCTGACGTCCTGCGGTCTCGAGAACGCGCCAGGGATGCTCGCCCGGCCTTTCGTCGTTCCCGAAACCTGAAGGTCCTTCATCGTGGGGGGCCGCAGCAGCCTGCCGGGCCGGGCGCAATTTTCCCTTGGTGGTCCACTGGGGTGAAATGAAG
>NW_011917072.1:0-800 GCF_000151845.1 Pteropus vampyrus | reverse complement strand
CGATCCGGGCGGTGGCGTGAGGCGCCGGCGGGCGGCGGGCGCGCAGTTCGGGTCCGAGGAGCCTCGCGCGGCGCTGCAGAGACAAGATGTCCGCCAGGGCCGCGGCCGCCAAGGTGAGCGCCCTCGCGGGCCGGGGCCGGGCCGGGGCCGGGGGCTGAGGGCTGAGCCGCGGGCCGGGGGCTGAGGGCCGGGGGCTGAGGGCCAAGGCCGGAGCCGGGGCCGGGGCCGGGGGCCGGTGGCCGGGGCCGGGGCCGGAGCTGGAGCCGGGGCCGGAGCTGGAGCTGGAGCCGGGGCCGGGGGCCGGGGCCGGGGGCTGAGGGCCGGGGGCTGAGGGCCGGGGGCTGAGGGCCGGGGCCGGAGCGCGGCCAGGGGCGCGCCGCCGTCCCGGGCAGGTGCAGCGCTGCCCGCGTCGGAGCCGGCTTCGCGGCGCGGCGGCCGGGGACGCGCAACAGGTCCCCCGCCGCGGAGCTGGGCGCCGGCGGCGGTGCGGGCCGCGGGCGGGGGGCCTCCGGCTCCCCGGGAGCCGCCGCGTCGGGGGGAGTGGTTGGTGCCCGGTGAAACCGTGTAGTTTCGATCTGATGTCACTCTGCGTGGTATGCGCGCGCCAGCGATAACACGGGGACGGTAGTGGAACACTCGGGATGTTTTTCCGCCCGGATTGCTTATTTCAGGAAACGTGGAAAAAGCTAAGCCCTCAACACCTCTTAGTACTTTAATCTGAGTTAAACTTCCAAAACTAACCCAAAATACCTAATCTTAATGGACTGCAAGACGAACTCTTAAAAATGAGCAAAGATCTG
>NW_011917071.1:0-1556 GCF_000151845.1 Pteropus vampyrus | reverse complement strand
GTATTCGTCCTTCTTCCCTGCCTTACAAGAGGATCTGGGAGCACTTTTCAAAATGTTTGCTTGCACTTGAATCCCCATCTTGGTCCTGCTTGGGTACCCAATGTAAGACAATTTAGAAAAAGGGAATCAATGAGGTTAGTTTCCAGAGACAGATTTTGTTAACTTTTTATCTCTCATTGTGGAGTACTTCTAACTCACCAGACTTTTAAAGGCATTTACTTCACTGGTGGTATGAGATTGTTTTATTTCTATTCAAAAACATTAACATAATTTCTAAAAACTTGCCTAAGGAATTTTTAAAAACTAACCGATAGTGCATTACAAGCTGCTTTTTTGTCCACTTTTAGAAGGCAGTGAATTTTTGGTAACTAGAAACCAAGTCATTGTTTACTGCATATTAAGGCCACAATATAGAGCAACTATTTAATTCTGGAAAAGAACTATATTTAGTCAATTTATTTTGATAATTGTGCATATCGCTATTACACTTTTATTAATTTGGTAGATTGTTGGTAGGACGTTAAGCAAATATTGAACCCCATTGTGGATGATGAACTGTTCTGGGTGCTACAGAATATAAAGTTTTAGAAGAAAACAGAACATACTAAATGGTCATCAGCTAAAAATAAATAAATAAATAAATAAACAAACAAACAAACAAATAAATAAATGAAAATAAAAGTACATATCATTTAGTGTTATATAAAAGTCTTATGTCTAAATATTTATTTTCTAATCAGGAGATTAATTTTAAGAAGTTCTACTTATCAAAAAATTTATATCCATTTGGAAAACTTATTCTACATGTATAGACTTAAGGAAATATAAAATAAAGTTTTGCACATTTTCTTAAATGGATTTTTCTGACCTAATTTTGTACTAAAATTTACTCTTCTTGGTTGAAACCTTACAATAACTCATGCATCTTTGTCAAACTACAAAAGTTAATAAGAAAAAGCACATTTCGATGACTTAATACCATTTTCTTTGATCCAGCTGCCGAATTAGTAGAGAAAGCACACACTGAAAGACAGTGCTATTTAAAGCTCTCATTGCGTTTCCAATAGGGCAGCAGAACACAGAGATAAAAGTGAAACAAAACCATATTGCATGCTTAATTATGAAAAAAGAAGTGGAAAACAAACACCAACAATTTGATGATTTTCATATGGTTCAGAACATGACTGATATGGAAAAAAATGTTAATCCGGGGCTCAAAGATGGATAAAAGAAACATCTTAGATGTTAGAACAACTTAGATTTCTCATATCTAGTTCTCATCTCTTTTGATATTCACGTGTATGGGGTTCCTGATGTTGTCAAAAATATTTTGACCAAAGGGATTCAAGAATATAAGTGTTAACTACTTGGATGATAGTTGTCAAATCTAGAAAACTGGAATAGAATCAGAGTGGCAGGCTTGAATGTGTCACTAATGAAAATCTTTTGTAAGTGGTGAACTATTCGATTTAACATTTCTTCAACCCCTAAGAATTTCTTTATTCTGTCATTTTCCATAAGAGATAACACATTTTATTCCTAACTCTGCCACTAAT
>NW_011917070.1:0-2287 GCF_000151845.1 Pteropus vampyrus | reverse complement strand
TCAGGTTTAGTTTTTAAAAGTTTCCATTATATTTTGCTTTACATATGTGGTTTTTCTTATTTTGTTTTCTTCTCATTTTTTGTTAGTTACTAAATAGAGAGGGTTAATTAGTAGGTGGCAGATCAAGAAAAAAAGGGAGAAGGAACGACCTTCTATGTTACTCAAATCAGCTCCTGATTAAATTAGCTTACTGTGTATGGCATTAAAATTATAATTACCTACTTCCAATTTAGATAATCATTCCCTTTAATTATTCCTATTTTGAAGCAAAAAATTTTTTAAATATTTTGATATAAACATTTTCTAAAAACATTGCCAAATGCTATACCCTGTAAGTCTCCCTACATAAATTAATTCAGAAATGCCTTAGTTTTTTTATGGATCATCAATTGTTATACTTCCCCACTCCTAGTTCCTGCTAGTTCATATCCTTGGCTTCTCCCAATGCTACCTATTTGGAAAGTCAAGGTGACTTTTATTTCTAACCAGTGTTAATCAATATGGTTGAAAGCCTCCTGAAAAGGGTTATTACGAATAACCTTATTATTATAATTTTCTCAAAGGGGAGGTGAGGTAAGCATAGGCGGCCAGAATCAAACCAGTATGATGGGAACACAGACAGGGATTTGAGAGGAACCCATTTCGATGGGTAACAACATGGCTGCTTGATTTGGGTCTAGGAACAGTCAAATGTAGACTTGGCCCCTCCTCTCAGGATAATCAGTCAGCCCAGCTTCCTTATTTCTCCATCGTCAAGGTGATCCTTATCCGATCACCATTCTTTAAGCCCCACCTACCCAGCCCATTCACAGATAGTAATAAACAGATCAATATGAACCCTGAAAAGTCATTATAGATGAGCAAAGACATACATAAATCACTCCTATACACTTCTAAGCTCTTGGTTTCCAAACTCCATTTTATCTGAGCATAAACTGACCTTAAAACATCAGAGAACATATGCATATTTTTATAAAGGACATTAACATATCATCTACCTACCTTTTCGAAAACTAAAACATCGTTTGATTCTTCTGTATGTAGTTTTAGGAATGAAGGAAGTTGATGCTAAGGCACCTGAGGGGCGCCCCCCAGTATTTCGGTCTTCAGGCATCATACAGGCCCAAAGTTCTGAACCAGTTTCAGGCTTCTTTTAAAACCTGCCTCTGCAAGATACCCCACAGCCACTCTTTCTCGTGTTTATTTGTTGGGTTTGAAGTGCTGATTCCTAGAACTCGAAGGTTTTTATCATCCAAGTCCTCGATCAGGGATAAGTTACCACCTCTCATTTACTTCTTTTTGGCAAAAACTTTCTTTTCTCTTGCCTAATCCAAAGAGTTTTTAAGGCTGTTTTAAGTTTCTGCAGACATTCCAAAATGTCACAGCAAACAGAACCGTAGCAAGCAAGCTGCACCTCCCATTCAAACAGCAGGAATTTTTTTTTTTAATTTTTATTAAGAACTATCTTCTCAGCTGGAACTGGGGGGACTGAGATTCCTCTGAAAAGGTCAGCAAATAGCCTTGTGCAAGGGGAAGAGGAACAATGACAAAAAGGCCCCTGAGGAATATTTCAGGACTGTCCTTGCTGGCTCTTTTCATCTGAGCAAAAGGGGAGGCAAATAATGGCACCTTCTCCAGAAAGCAGTTCAGTGCATGATAGATTCTTTTCAAAGGGCTCCCCTGTTCCTTTTATAGCACCCCTCATTCTTTGATGCTCTCTGCGGGCTTCTCCCTTTTCCCTTCTATCTTCAAACTCCCGGGGCTCTTGAGGGAATCGCCACGTCAGAACAGTCGAGTGCCCATTCCAGGAGACTCCTTGGATCCGTGGAGGAGGCAGCTCTGCAGGGAGCTTCTCTCCCCCTCCTCCTGCTCCGGTTCCCTTTTCTCAATGAGAGAGCTGGGCGGGAGCTGGCAGGACTGCAGCTGCCTCGTCACCACTGCTGTGGCTGCAACTGCCTTCAGTGCCCGTGGTCACATGCAGCAGGTGCAGTCACAACAGTATGAAGGGAGGAGGGAGAGTGCCAGGCGGCAGTGTGAAACCTTTTCTTCCTTTGACTTTGAGTTGACTTCCTGGCTCTTGTCCATCTGTGCAGCACCTTTACAGCTGCTGCCTCGGTCCCTCCAGAAATCCAACACCACCAAGCCACCAACCCCAATGGGACAAACTCTTTGCCCTCTCCTTCCTGCATTTATTCTCTTCCTATACAGATTTTTAAAAACATATTTTGCAGCTGATCTATTTGTAGTGCTGATTTAATGTGCATGGCATTAAAACATATATGTGTGG
>NW_011917069.1:0-1663 GCF_000151845.1 Pteropus vampyrus | reverse complement strand
TTTTTTGTCATTTTGTTTATGGAAAAAAGAAAAAACTCATTGCTGATGTCACTTTCATGAACTATTTAAACTCAGCTTCTTTGATCTCGCGCGACCCTCGAAGCGGGAGCTCCAGACGGTCATCCTGTTTTACAGGAGAGGAACCCGAGGCCGAGAGAAGATGCCATGAGCTGGCCAAGGAGAGGGACGGGACGGATTCGACGCTTCTGGGGCTTAGTTCAGGACCCTTTCGCTCGGCCACGTCTCCATGGCTCTACGGCAATGTGATCGTGAGGGCAGCCAGCGCCACTAAGAACAGTAAAGAAAGGAGAGGCCGCGGCCGCCCGGGGACCCGAGGGCTCCTGGCCGACCCCCGCGCCCGCCCGCCCCCGTCCCGTCCCGTCCCGTCCCGTCCCGGGTCCCTTTGCCGGCCCCGTGGCGTCTTCGCCACGGGTTCCTTACACATCGTCTTGAAACGCGAGCATCGGCCGAGAATCCAGCTCTATGCGCCTCCGCATTTTCCAAACCAGGAGCTCGGAGCCTTTCCCTCTCTTTCGTCTCCTCCCGTGGGGATGACGGGGACTTGCTGCGGTCAGTCCGTCGGGGAACCGTGGGCGGCCCCAGTTCCGCAGAGCCTCTCCCCACCCGCGCCCCGTGCAGGTGGGCCAGCCAAGCGGGGGCAGCCTCGTTTTGCCGTCGGGGAGACAGACGAGTGCATTAAGGAAATGTTTTCACCACTGCAGCCCTGGAGAGCAACAAAGCCGGCCCCACAGGGAGGAAGCGCATGGGGTGTCTCCCTGTCTCCAGCGGGATAAATCACTTGGGGGGCTGTGGTTAATGTCGGCACCAACGAGGCCCACACAGCCGGGACGCTCGGTGCTTTTGATCTGGCCTTTCAAGCCTGGGTGCTGCCAGGAAATTGCATTTAATGGACTGGGGGCTGCCATAGAGCCAACGAGGAGGGATCGTCATGAAAACAATAGAGACCGTTTCGCCTCCCTCCTGCCCGCACACCTGCTGTCCCTCTGAGTCTTTGAGTCAGAGCAGGGAGCCTGGGCCTGACTGACTGGGGCCCCCAGGGACACTGGCTCCAGCCTGATCAGCTTGCGGCTAGAGGCCCTCCTCAGGGGTCCCGCCACACCGACTGTGTCAGAGAACCACGACGCATGTCACTGAGTCACCTCCACCAGGCCAGTCATCTCAGCACAGGAAGCCGTGCACCTGCACTGCCGTACAGCAGAAATAACTGGTTTGGGGGAAGTGTTCAGCCAGCCTTGTCGGGGTTCAATCGATTAACTTCGTGCTCACGGCCGCGCCCGACTCTGCAGTGCTGCGGGCATGTAAATAACCCCAGAAATGCCCTCCACCTCTTCGCGATGGGACCGCAGAGTTTTTTTGTTTTTTTTTTTCTGTACGAGAGGAGGCAGGGAAAAGCATGTCACACTCACTGGGTCCCCACACCTGGCAGATGGGCCTGAAGAAGAGTTTCCTTCCTTCCTTCCACTCCTCCCATGAGCGGGAGGGCGGACTTTCCACACGACACACAGTGCTGGGCTGGGTGCAAAGGCACAGGGCATAGAAACAGCTGATCTGGCTGGAGAGATTAGAAACACTTGCTAGCTTCCTATTCCTTATGTCTGTGTGTCATCAGGGCTGACATGTTTTCATGACAAAACCCCCTCTG
>NW_011917068.1:0-950 GCF_000151845.1 Pteropus vampyrus | reverse complement strand
TCATCTCATTCTTGAAAGTTATTATCGTTATTATTAACAAGGGAAGCTATCAACAATTAATCCAGAATATTTATAAAAACAAACAAACAAACATATTTTAACATGATTATACACTCCTTAAGAAGGCTTCTTGAGAGTTTCATACTACTACATACATTAGAAGAGATCTGCAGATCCCTATGGATTGGCTGAGTGATATCAATGAACTTTGAATGAGTAGATTAATGAATAGATTAGTGAATATTTAAATTGCATCTGCCAGGCCATAAGGAGGGAACATCATAGACTCTCATTCAAAGATGATATATTTTCTTTTGAAAGATGTTGCTTTTTATTCTTTTTATTATTCTTTTTACGTATTTTTTATTCTTATGAATATCATTATGTCCCCTTTATTTAAGAAAAAGGTTATATACGCATTGACGAGGATTCTCCAGAGAATAGGATGCGCGCGCGCGCACACACACACACACACACACACACACACACACACACACACACAGAGAACTGGGGGAGCTGATGGTATTGTTCTAGTCTGAAGGTAAGCAGCCTTGAGACCCAGGAAGAACCAATGTTTCAGTTCTAATTTGAAGGCATGAAAAAGTTGGTGTCCCAGTTTGAAGGCATTCAGGCAGGAGACATTCTCTTAGTTTGAGTCTAGGAAGATAAGAAAGTCCTCTCCAGAATGTTTTATAAGCTAGGATCCTCTAGGATCTCACCAGGATCAAAGGGGTTCTGTCCTTATGCCTTGGCTCTTCTACTGTTACTCATAAAAAGTCTCACAAACATGAAGGCGCTAAACCTGTGCCTTCTAAATAAACAGTTGATGATAACTTCACTGTTGGTCAGAGAAACTTTATAAGAAGTCATGTGGCACATGTGGTTAGGAATAGTGGTTACAACTATTCAACTTTCTACTTCCATTTTTTATTATCCACTAAACCAGTTGA
>NW_011917067.1:0-2860 GCF_000151845.1 Pteropus vampyrus | reverse complement strand
TGACATAAACCGCTCTGCAGTGGCAGAAAGCAGGCCAGGGGAGCAGGAGGGGGCAGGGACGGAGAGAGATTATGAACAGGCACAGGAATTTGGGGGGTGGGTGGATACATCTGTTACCTTGATGGTGGTGACAGTTCCACGGGTGTGTAAATCTGTCAAAAATAAACTGCATTGTGAATCTGTGCAGCGTTTCGTTAATTATCACTCAATAAACTGGTTTGAAAAAGGTAACTCGCTCCATCTTTGCTCAAATGGGTGCAGAGTGGCTGGCGACTTATCCTGGGTCACTGAGATAATTGAGTCCTGGCCACCTAAGGACATCTGAGCCCACTGCCCTGCCCCATGCGGCCCGCGGGCTTTGTTGCGGGACAGTGGTGGGGAATTGGGGGGGCGGTGCAGAGAGAGGCAGGCAGGGAGCCACGCTGGGAAGGCTGCAGGGAGGGAAAAGCTGAAGCCACAGGCCTGGGGACGAGAGGGGAGGGAGGAAGGGGACGACACCCTCCCTGTCCCTGGTGAGGAGGAGGCCTCCAAGTGAGCCCTAGGCAGGGCCCCTCCTGCTTCACTGCCGCCTTGGTGAGGCCCTCCCGCTGAGTGAGGGAAGGCAGAAGCCCCCCGCGAGGAGGTATCCCTCTCCAGTCTCCAAGGACGCATCCCCCCCAGACTGTAACAGGTATTCCCCTCAGCCAGACTCCGCAATGAGCATGTAACCCTTTGAAAATAGGAAGAGATGCGGAGGGAGGACGGAGATCACAGCGGGAGGGGGGCGGGGAATCGCCCCGGATTAACCTTGTAAGTGCCAGTTCACCAAAATGCAGCGCGTTGAGGGTTTCACGAGACAGCAACGCACGCCGATGCCCCGGCAGAGCGTGCCCTATCTCATGGGACGATTTCAGGAGAATCTCAAAGGCCCAGTGACCATGACAGCCTGCATTGGCCTGAGGTGACATAATTGCTCGAAAAATTAATCTGTGTCCTCTCCCCAAGCCCTGTATTTCCTGACATTTGTGCCAGCTGGTGGAGGTGACACTTTTCCTTGGGAGAATCGGGAGGGGCCTGGTGAGGATTCTGAGAAGCATAAAAACTGCTTTTCTCTTTAGCTTCTAACTAGGTTGGAGGACCAGGCAGAGCAAAGAGCTTCAAGTCTTCACCCAAATTAGAAAGAGCCCGGAGGGTGAGGCCCATCGCTCATGTCCCAGCCCCGCCCTCCCCAGCCTGACAGGGTCCCTTGGGCCGAGGTGGGGTCCCACGCCTTAGAGGAGGTTGACCCCTGAGATTTAAAGACCAGATGTGGGCAGTCCTCCTGGAGAGATAGATAGCCAACCTCTGATGGTGGCTGGGCCCCCACCTGCAGACCAGTCCTCTCAGAGGGGACATTTCAGGGATGTCCGTGTGAGCGTGTCCCCACCCCTGACATCAGTCTGCAGCTGCCCGAGGACAGCTCCACTGGGATGGGGGGTGGGGACCTCCACCCTAACCCATTGGTGTAAACTGTCTCAAAGCAGAAGTGGGGCCCTGCTCCCCAGGGGGCAGTGGCGGTACTAGGGTGGCATTGGACCTCATCGTAGTAGGTTAAATGTTATAAAATTGCATTTTTCAGACAAAAGGAATAGAATATTGGCAAATTTAAATGATTCGATCTGACACACACTGTTTAGGAGTTCACTGGGTGCAGCCCCTTGCATTGGTGGACCTCCCTCCCTGCCTCCCTCCCTCCCTGCCTCTCCCCCTCCCTCCCTGCCTCTCCCCCGCCCCCTTCTCTCTCCCTTGCAGGGATACAAAGTTGATAAACTCCCGGCCCTTGAGACCCTCGTATACATGGAAAAGGCAAACTGTGAACTCCTAATTATGACACAGTGTAGCAAATGCCATGATAAAAGTTACCAAGCATTACAAACGCACTAGGAAGAAGCAACTATGTCACTTACGGGGCTACCGTAGAAGGCTTGCCAGCGGGGCTGTCCGGCTGAGCCCCACAGGCTGCTGGGGAGCGTGGACCCGGAAAGCATGGCCTGGGCGCAGGTGGCACTGGGTGGGGTGTGGCTGGGCTGGGGACCGGCAGGGTGTGGAAGGGTCTCGGGTCAGCTTAGTAGGGGATGAGGTAGGGCTTGGGGTCAGGGGCTTTGCCCTGCGATCCCCACAATAATACAAGACTCAGCAGCTCGGGCATCGCGTCCGGCTCCTGTCACACACCGGCTCCCCTGCTCCTTGGCCATGTGACCTCGGGGAGCTCACCGAGCCTGTCTGCATCTGTGTTCCCGTCACAGCGGGACCGGCAAGGATCGCCTACTTTGTAGATGGCGTTGCAAAGGCTTAATGAGATGCTGCCATCGGGCACTTCGTGAGCTGGGCTTGACGAGTGTCAGCTATTGTTCCAACCCGGGGAACAGGTTAGAAAGAGTCCACAGCGCCGAGTGGGGGTGGGCTTGCTCCAAGTCCAGCCTTCCCTTTGCTGCTGGCCGCCTGCGCCTTGCTGAAGCGTGGCCGACTCAGTGGCGCGGGGCGGCCGTGTCTCTCTCCTCCTCTGGGTCTCGGTTTCCCTCGTCACCACCTCGAATCTCCTCCCGCGTTCATTCTGCTTGAACAGCGCTCAGTTCTCCCTTCCCGACCCCTCCAAACCCCGAGTCTGTGCCTGCAGCATGCCCCTCTGACAGCCTGGCACTGTCAGCGGCTGTTCAACACCAGAATTATTATTTTGCTCCGTGTATTTATGGCAAATTTATTTTAAGATGCTTCTATGCCTTGGTTTACTAAACCGGATGTTCCATTCCATTTAGAAACAGTTGTATGGCAGAGGAGAAAGGAGTGACAGAATCGGAAAGCTTGGGGACAAAGCCTAGCTCTGCCACGTACCAGCGACTGA
>NW_011917066.1:0-1788 GCF_000151845.1 Pteropus vampyrus | reverse complement strand
CGATGTGGCCTTTCCCGGCCACGGCAACGGCCTCGCAGCCAGGCTACTGGGCCTGCTGTCCTCAACTGTCCCTCCCACAGTCACAAGGCCCTGCAGGTGTAAGACCCAAGTGAAACAGCCCCTTCTCACGGCTGAACAGGCGTCAGAGCTGGCCACTCACTGCCCCGTGGCGGGAAGACCGGCCACAGCGACTCCGGACGCAGAGGGCCGCGCGGGAGGGCGAGCACCATGGACAGCGACGGGCAGAGCGGTCTGGGGCTGGCTGAGGCCCGCGTGCCTAGACGTCACGCCAGGAGTGTTGGTGACCTGTCCTCTCTGCTCTGTCCTCTGAGGGGACGAGGGGACGGTCCCTCTCAGCGTGTGTCTTCTCCAGGTCTCTGTCAGCTCCCGGGGCAGGGGGCCCCAGCACGGTGCTGCCCACCCACCCCTGGGCTGGGGGACACCGCTCTCGTGTCCCCGAGTCCTGTCCACCCCAGGTCCTTTGTGTCCCAGGTGCCATCAGCATCTCTCCTCGATTTCCACTCACCCCTCCCATAGGGCCCAGGAGCGCGCCCAGGGCCCGGTGGGGACAGACGTGAGGACACGCGGTGAGCAGCAGACACCCAGGCCTCACGGCAGCCCTGCCTCTCCCTTCTGAGGGGCCGACCCCGCACATCTGGGCTCCGTCTGCCGCTGCCGCCCCAGCAGGCGCGCGCTTCCGCCTTTCAAAGGGCGTCTGAGCCCCGGGATTAGGCTAATGCGCTGGAATCCTGCAGACAGCGCCCAGCCCTGGCCCCGGCACTTTCAAAGGGGCCTGCTGCTTTCATCTCCCTGCTGGGGGGGGGTGGCCCTCCCCTTCCCGTCCCCCAGCCCCAGGGCGGGAGGGCTCCCGGCCCCAGGAGTTGGGTGGAGCCAAGGGCCCCCAACCCCGCACAGCGATCCGACCTCCAGATCTCGTCCGCTTGGCCCCACGGGGCTGGAGCCCAGAGCCCAGAAAGTACCCTTGTCACGGTCACTAAGCTGTTCAGGCTGAGAACTTTCAGAGAACCTGGGAGTTCCCATCTGGCTCCCCTCCTCCTAGGGCGAAAGCGAGGCCCCCGCGTCGCTGGGTGGGGTGCCCTCATGTCCTTAAGGAAGACCCTCCAGACCCCTAACAAACCCAGGGACACAAAGCCAGGCAGCCTGGGGACCCGCTGTCCACTCCAGTGCCGTGTGCCCTGAGTGTGCTCACCACCCAGGACAAAGTGGGTCCTGGGCTCCACACTCCCCTCTGTCCTCGGGGCCCTGCTGACCGTCCCCTGCCCGGCAGCCTGCCTTCCCAGACCAACTCGGACCTGAGCCCCAGCCCCGGTCTGGAAAGGGGCCTCTAGGGGCTGCGGACCTCCTTCCTGGCTGCCCGCCCCCTACGCCTGGTCCTGCCCGACCATTATGTCCCTGGGTCCCCGGCCGTGGCCGTCTAGGGGCAAACACGAGTCTGTGAACCCACACAGTGCCCCCGCGGGGCTCCCGAGGACAGGGAGGACCAGGGGCATGTGCTCGGGACAGCGTGGAGCCCCTGGACCCCAGTAGGGACAGCTGGGAGACCCTGAGACGGGGCTACCTTACTGCAGCGTTAGGGGAGGGGGTGGAGAGACCATGCCCAGGCCGTCCACACCATGGGCCAGGCAGCAGAGACAGAACGCACTTTTAACACCTAGAACTTTGGGGAGGGGTGTCACCCACTCGACCCCCTTCCTAGGGCAGACTGCTTCTCCGGCACGAAGCGGGGGCTGCCAGCCTCAGCTCCACAGCTGCTGCAGCCCCTGCTGA
>NW_011917065.1:0-951 GCF_000151845.1 Pteropus vampyrus | reverse complement strand
TGCGCTGGTAGGGGGGGTGCCTGCGGGCTGAGGGGCTGAGGCCTCCGCGTCCGGTGCTGGCGGACAGGGTCCATCAGCGCGCTCACCAGCGCTCTCTGGACTATGACCACGAGATGACCACGTGACACAGAGGGCCCCGGGGCTCCCCAGGATTTCATGTCTTAGGGCTTCATGAATCAAAATCTTCCGGGGATCTAACGCACAGCACGGTGACTGTGCCTAACGAAACAGTGCTATGAAGGCGAAGGCTGCTGAGAGCAGGTCTTTGCCGCTCTCACTGCTCACAGGTAACTGAGGCGATGGATAATCAACCTCACATATGTGTACGGAGTCATCACCGTACACCCGACTTACATGTTACCTGTCCATGACATCTCCGTGAAGCTGGGGAAATACAACAAACTGAGCGCCTGGGGGCAGGGGGGCGGGGCGTCTGGATCTCCTCGAAGCCCACCCGGCCTGCACCCCTTCTCACGGAGCCCCCACCCGCGCTCGGCTCCCTGCTCCGAGGATGGGGCGTCCCAGCCCCCAGGAGCGGGGATTAGAAACGCTGCCTCAACTCCCACCAAACACTGCGCCTCGGTCCCAACTCCACACCCGCACCTCGCGAGCGGGACGGGCCCCAGGCAGAATGGTCGGAGCCTGCGCAGGCCTCACCAGTCCTTCTGTGGCACGTTCTGGTTGTAAATGTGTCCGCTGATGTTTCTGTAGGGCGGGCAGATGCACTTGCACCGGACGTCCTCAGAGCTCTGGAGGGAAAGCACGTATCAGGGATGCCCCGGGGTCGGGTTCCAGCCAGACGCTCAACGCGCAGCTCCCGTCCTGTGAGGGGACCCCGTGAGTGGTCCCGACCTCTCCCCACCCCCAAGTTCAGCAAGGAATAACTTCTGTAGGAAGAACACGCCGTCACAGGGTCCTCGAGACCGGCTGTCCAGGTGGCAAACGAGATGA
>NW_011917064.1:0-2309 GCF_000151845.1 Pteropus vampyrus | reverse complement strand
CAATGTTAGTTACCCATAAAGCTGACTAGAATCTTCTCCTGTTTTCCAACAGTTTTTACTACACAAAAGAATTGACAATCTTTGGACTGAGAACTGCTATCAAATCATTGCTGATGTCAATCACAATTTTCAATTTAATTTCTTATCATCTATTGTCCCATGGTTACCACATATTTTTATATGTTTGCTGAATTTTTATCTTAGATATTTAATACATTAGAGGAAAAGAGACCAATTTGAAGTTTTACTCTTGTATGTTTTTCTTGTTTAAAAGACTACCAATGATCACCAAAAATGTTGCATAATTATATGATCCATAACTTATAAGTAAGCTTTCTTTTTTCTTTTATTTTAGACACAATAGATCAAATTCTATTTCCAACCAAAGGTGAAAGCCCTGTCATGCACTAACTTTCTATTGCTGTAATCTCTGTCATACTGTGATGTATGATCTATGTAATATACATATATATGTGTGTATATGTATATACAGAGAGAGAGAGAGAATGTCAAGAGCTGCAATCACATAAAACAAGAGTCTAAAGCACACATGAACAATGAATCTTGTTAAAATGAAGAAATGTTTCATGGTGCTCTACCCATCAGTAAACTCATTTTACAATGAGAAATTGATATAAAGTTTTCATAAATCCTAGTGAAGAAAAAACATTTCCAGCTAATCAAATTAGCTACTTAAATTGCTGAAACAACTTAATTGAAATTGAATCAAGTACTTTGCATAAATCATACCATCAAATGTTTCTCTTGGAATCTATTTAGTTGTGATTCATATAAAAAATAAGCACTCAAAGATATTAACACAAACTAGGCCTCTGAAACTCATTGTGCTATTATAGATCATTTGTAAATGTGTCATTACTTAATGAGATTTAATATTTGAGTGCTTTGTACAATTTAAAGTTATTTTGGAAACATTAGCTTTAAATTATCTGGCCTTTAGTGATTTTATGTGAAGGAAATTGGTTTATGAAGTGAGTTGTTTACCAAAAAACTAAGTAGATTTATTTTAATGCATTGAATTACATGCTATATTGCTTCTTAGAATGTGATCTATATATTTGTTTATGGGATAAATCATTTTCTTACTTCATTATAAGTGACATGCTCTTCAGAAATGTTTGATTTGGGGAGGAGGATGTGTGTGGGTATTTAAAAATACACAGATAACAAAAATACCTATGTATATATTAGTTTTATTTAAATATCGAATATTGTTTACGCAAACCTTAATATTATTTCATTTTTTAAACTTATGAATGTATATCCCTTTTTATATTATCTTTAGCCAAATATTACCCCAAATTGACATATTGTTGAGAACATTTTGCCTTGTGTATATGAGGAGGATGTGCTGTATCATTAAAAATGTTTTTTTATTGGATATCTTCCTTGTATTTTTCCACATCCTTTTTATTCTTTTATTACAAAATATTTTAAAAGTATTTATATAGGTATATATGTATATATATGTGTGTATATGTGTGTATATATATATATATATATATTACAAACAATAACAATAATGAACACCATGAAATCACCACCCATCTTAAGAAAAGGCCGCTGTGAACTTCCTATGTCCCCTTACACCATCCCTAAAGGTAACTACTACCTTGACACTTGTTTATGATTTACTGTAGAACTTTGTATTTAAATCATATTCATGGTTATCTCTAAAGAATACATGGTTTATTTTTACTAATTAAATTTATATGTGTGTGTATATATATATAATATGTGTATATATATGTGTGTGTATATATATTACATATATATACATATATATTACATATATGTGTGTGTGTGTATATATATATATGTACATATATATATATATATATATATATATATATATAATTCTTTTATTTAGTCAATGAAAAACATCTATTCAGTACCTATTATGCATTTGTACCATTTTAGGTGCTGAAGTTACAGCAGTGAGGAGAACAAGACAAAAATCTCCTGACATCATGAGCTTACATTCCAGTGGTAGAGGTGACCAATGAGCTAAGAAAATAAATCAAACAAATCAAGGATACTTAATGATACATGCTAGAGAGAAACTGCAGCAGATAACTACGACCTAAAATAATAATAAGTTTCATACATTTGTTTAATACAACCAAGGAAGACCTCAATGAGAAAGTGACTTTTGACTAAAGACCTGAAAAAGATGAGTGAATTAGTCACGTAGATGAAGAAATAGAAAATTAAAAATGAGATGAATGTGTATCTGCTCCTGACCAGAGAAGTCAAAGAAGAGGCATGTGGCCCAAAGCAAAGTAAAG
>NW_011917063.1:0-3482 GCF_000151845.1 Pteropus vampyrus | reverse complement strand
TGTTTGGACAAGTGTTCTTCCTGCCTTTCTTCTTCCCCTTTCTTCCTCTGTCCGTATTCGATTGAAGCCACTTAAAAGTCAGATTCTTAAGTCAGACACCTTTTGATTTTATGCAGGGCAGGGTGTGTGGTACTTACTAGGCCTCAGTAACATAAAAAAAAAAAAAAGTCTTAGTCTAATTTGTATTTTCTCTGAAAATAAATCCTAAAGGTGTTTGTGTTGAGACAGGGCTTTTCGTTTTGTGAAGATTCCCATGTTTTCTTCAGTGCAGCCAGGAAGGGAGGGTGATTTCTTCATCTCCTGATGAAAATATCTGGGTACCCTGCCAAGTGGTCATTCCATCGGAACTCGGCTCCCGCATACTGTTTCACACACTTAGGGATGTCACCGACTCTCATAACTGACGGCCCGGCTCACCTGAGCCTCTCATTTCCTACATCTCAGGATGCCCCATGGTGATGAGCAACCCTAACCTGACCTCATGTATTTCTTTGTCTATTTTAATAATTGCTCGCTTGCTCACTCAAAATTATCCATATTTATTGAATACCTGCTTTGGGCCAGGTACAGATCAGATGGGAAAATGTGCCGGGCAAGGAATGTGGAAAAGTACAAAGAGCTGTCTTTAGGAGATGTGCCCTTAGTCAGGGATTTAAAAACAAACAAACAAACAAACAAATGAACAATAAACAAACAAACCTGTAGTTAAAACCTGGTTCCCAAACTATTAAATAATGAGTTATAGCTTCAGTGTCTACCCCGGGCTTCGATGTATTGAAACTTCTGTTTATAATGTCATAAACCTCTTTGCTCCACCATTGCCACCATTGTCGTCCTTCTGGCAATGCATTATGCATCTAAATCATTCATGCTCACAGAGATTTTAATTCATTAATGTTGTAAATTGCTGGACCTTGCAGGAAAAACAGCTCGTCATTCTGTCCAGTCTGTGGAGCAGAGAAGGGAAGTTAGAGAACTGTCAGGCCCAAAGGTAGACCCAGTCCCTGGATCCGTCCTTCACGTGGTCCTGCAGCTCCGGAGCTCACCCCTGCAGCTCCACGCGCATCCCTCTCTCCCCTGTGTGGCTCAGTTTCAGTTCCGTGTTTTCCTCCATGACTCATAGGTGTGCTTCTAAAATCCACGTGTGTTCATTTTCTGAGCTGCTTTCTTCATGTTCAGTCGTTGGCATCCAGTTTTGATCCTTGCGCTGGCATTTTGCCTTTGGCTATTCCTCATCCATGCTTGGGTTAAATTTCTGTAGGATGTGAGAATTCATGCAACTAATACATGAATTTATTGTAAATAATACAGTAAAAATATCATGGTGGTAATTTCACAATTCGGTAGCTGGAAGGATGCATGCCACTCAAAGGCAATATTTCTTTTCAAGAGTATTGACCTTTATTTTATAATAATGGTGAAAAAATTATAGTTTAGTTTAATAATGGTGAAAAAATTATAGTTTAATATAAATTATAGTTCAATAAAAAATTATAGTTTCTAGCATCTCTTCAACAGAGAAAACCCACCAAAGTCTCCTATATTACCTTTATTTTATATACCGTTTATAAAGTTTAAATCTTTGTTTCAGTGGTGCTTTTGCCTATATTATAAACATTTTGCCCCATAGAAAAATTGTGACTTAATGATTCCTTTGTGGAAGAGAAAGTTTAAGATTCAATAAACGTGTTACGCTGAGGTATTAAAGTTGTATGATGCTACATTGGCTCAAACTGATTATACATTAGAATTGCCTTCTGTTAAATTTTAATGTAATGAGAATTGGAATTTTGTTGATTTATAAAGGCAACTTAATTTTATTAAAACATTGACTAAAAGAATGCTTAATAAAAAGACATTCAGCCCAAATTAGTTGTCGGTTTGTTATAAATGGCTGTTTTTAAAGACTTCTAAATCTCTTTGGTATAAATCATAGTTTTTTTTTTTTATTTTAACACATAGTGAAATTAGTGCTTATGCGTTTGTACAGCCATACTAATTAAATTTTTGAGGGAACATTTTCCCCTGGAAAATAGAGCTCTACTAGCTTTCAGTTTCTTTTATAACTGCATAAATTAAAAAATATATATATATATATTTGTGTTACTGTCAGTAACTCTCACTAGGAGGCAGCAGAGACTATTATATAAGGAACAGCGAGTATTAAAAATTCTTTTGCAGATCTTAGATCCAATAGGTTGTTTATTTTATTTTAACTTTTTTAAAAATAGGAGTTTCTGAAATTCTCTGTAACTAAAATAGATCATTGCCTTGGGGACAGTATTTATTGAACTTTTCTCAGTGTATATCCATTATTCCAGACATTATTAGTTCTGGATTTTAACTCAGTATGGCACATGTTTTAGCTTGTTACATTTAATTCATAACATTTTATGAACATATATAATATATCATTTATATTACAAAATAACTTCTAATCAAATGATAAAATCTCTAAGCATTTTGAGATGACAATGATGATGATGATGATGATGATGATGATTTAATTAGCAGAAGAGCCAAAATTCAGAACTTGTTCAAAATGTGCTATGTGAATATTTTCATAAGCTTCCTGGGGCTTTTTCTCTTTCATTTTATTGTAGTTAGAGTTTTGGGGGACACATCTTAGTGTCCTAATTGCCTGAAGGCACCTCTGGGACCAGTGCTATATCCCATTGGAACAGCAGTTCTCATGTGCATCCTTCACCCCTCCCATCCCTGACACTGTGCCTTCTTCCTGTTTCACGCCCAGATGGCTGGAGACTCTGCTAACACCCGATGCCAATTTCGTTATGGCAGATCTTTCCTGCTCCCTTTCAAATGCTGCTTACCTCTCCCTCACTCTCCACAAAATTACCCTTTTCACTGAAATCCTCGTTGCCTAATAAGCAACCAACTTCAGCTTAAGTCTCTGTAGTGTTGAGTCTTGAGAGTTACCATTTACCTCTAAAAGTCTTCCCCAAATAGGGCAGAGTAAGTGTCTCATCTCTAATGATAGAAATTATGAAGTAATTTCTGTATTACTGCTGCCTCTGTGAGCGCTACAGTTGCCAAAATTGGCGTCCCTATCCATTCTGGTCAATTCCAGATTCCCCCGTGCCCCCACACACTTTTTTTTTTTTTTTTTTGGTCTGTATGTCTAAGCAGTTGTCATTATCCAATTTCTTACCTTAAAAATTCAACCAACTGTACGCAGATTCCTCGATGCTCTTCTGGGCACCTCTTACCCTCTCCTTTTAGGAAAATGAGTTGAACCGTTTCTCACTTTTCTCTCACCATCAGTCTTCCTCCTGGCCGAGCCCTTGTATACAACTTTTTGTTCTTCTGCGTCTAGCTTTGCTTTCCTCTGTTCTTCTCTCAAAGAGGCTGTTCCACGCCTTCCTGGTTTAGGATGAGGGAAGGGCAGATGGCTTCTATTTTGCCCACCTTGCCTGTTCACTCGAACCCCGTCACTGGCTTTCCGCTGCCACTCTCCAGTGCCG
>NW_011917062.1:0-2359 GCF_000151845.1 Pteropus vampyrus | reverse complement strand
TCCCATATGATAAACCTTCTTGATTTACTTTCGATTCTCGGAGGTCTTTACCACTCTTATTTTTAAGTTAAGTGTTCCAACATGAGTTCCACATAGAGATATTTCCTTTCCTGAGACCAATTAGGTCTCTCTGATATAGAATTTTATTCTTTTCTATACTTTCCTTCATAACGCTTGTTACAAATTATAATTTAATATCATGTGGTTATATAAATATATCTATCTGTTCCTTCCTCCTCCTCCTCTTCCCCACCCCCCCTCAAGTTTAAGCTCCACGAGTGCAGGAATGTTGAGCCTCCTCTCGTTTGCTCATCACTGAAGTATCAGAGCATAACTTAATGCCTAGTAAGAAGTGGCCATTGTAAACATTTGTTCAATAATTAAATCATCCATATCAGTCCCCTTTTCTTCAGAACCTGAAATAATGAAAGGGGAACCAGAGCTTCCCCTAGAGACCAATAAATGTGAAAGCACTTAAAGTGAAAAATGATAGAAAAAAGAATAAAGGTAACAGATCATTTAACCTATTTGGTTCTTAGGACTGGCATTCTCTCCAATAATGCTAGGTTTTATTACAAATAACATATGTTCAGTCTCTTCAAGTGGAAAAAATATTGGCTAGTTTCAATTTCAAACCCAGTTTCAAAATAACTGTAGCATATTTATTCCTTGTCATCTAGGTAGCTTTATAAATTCTATATCTGTTGGCGCCATAAAGAATGCAACAGAAAGATATTAGCTACTAAAATGGAACTGAATAAAAAAAATCAATTTGAGGTTCTTTGCCAATACATTTTAGAGAACATGGATTTAGCCTACTTTGAATAAAAACAGTATTCAAAAGGTACTGGCTTGACAAAACTTAAAAATGCATATTTTTAAACTGGGAGGCTGGGAACACGTAAGGCCTTTTATGCCTTATTATTTCAACGTTTTAGCCAAAATTTACAATAAGCTAAATCACAAATTTATTAAATGTACTTCCAGTTCAACAGAAGAGATAGGATGTCTCCAAAAAGGGAGAACTCTACACCGCCCAACTAGACTTCCCACTCCCTCCCCAATGTCAGCTCAAGGACCTAGCTTTTGTGTTTTACATATTAGGTTTCTCCAGAAAGTTTCTTTGAAGAAAAGATGCCAAGAATTTTTTTTTGGAAGTGCCTGAAAATAATTGGTCTAAACCAACATATTACATTTTTATCTAGCTGTATTTTGGAGAGGAAAATGGCCCAAAGTTGGTAAGGAGTGTTTTGATTATTAGGGCTTAATTCTTTGTTATTATCAGCTCCTACATTTCACAGCTTTCTCAAATCAACAGGGGAAGAGAGTATGGGAAATTTAGAAAGTCCTCTTATAAACAAAATACCCATCATCTCTAAATAATTCAGTGCCTGCTACTTTCTCTAAAGCATTCCCATAGCCCTGTGTTGACCTGGTAGCATTTCTACCTCTGGTCTATCATGATATTTTTAAGACATACTTCAGCTCTAATGTTCACTTTAAACTTCTGTAAATGTGTCACTTTTAAAGCGAATGTTATTTGTCAGCATATTTTCACTTTTGGGCTAAGAGTTTGAAGGGTTTTATAAACCTAACTTCTAAAAACAGCACTAGGAGAAAAAAATAAAAATTCCATAAAGTTTTCCAGATAATACCACATATTAATACTTGGTTGAGAGCAGCTACCATCTGCACATTTCTGAATGGCTCAATATTTGGAGCCTTAAATGACAGTTGTGCTGATCCCCATAACAGTTAATCTAATTGTTGTTGGGTTATTTCCTCCTTCACTTACGGTCATCCCTGGACTGTTTACACAGTGCCTCCTGGTTAAACTGTTGCTTCATGGGAATCACTGTAATTCCTCTGACGGGCAGAAGATGGCATACACGTGGTTAAGACTGTAGTGTAGGGAACCAGTTCTTGGATTTAAATATCAGCTCTTTCATTCACTAACTGTATGATGTTAGGCAAGTTAACCTCTCTCTACATAAAAGTCCCCATCTGTGTAATGGGGGTAAGAAGGGCACCTGCCTATAGGGTTGTTACAAAGACTATGTTTATATACATGCCTCAGTAACTGCTATAGAAATGTGAACCACTGTTGTCATTCTTTATAGATGTCAGCAGTGAAGCTAGGGATTCAAACTGGCTTTCAGGTATCTGTCAATCCGACCAGAAATTAGCTGACCATTCCATTGAGTTTTGTAAGAAAACTTTTCTAAATTTTTCTCTTTGGTGGTAATTCAAAGGAAGGACATAAAGTGAAGAAGGTGGTGGTTGAAAATCATCATATGTAATTTAATTCTAATTATCAACATTGAGACATGAAAATAAGAATTTCCTTAATCAGATCCAT